>NW_026604543.1:0-24498 GCF_024763615.1 Phlebotomus papatasi
AAAAATTTGCAATTTTTCCTACTTTTTCCTTAAATTTTTTTTAATGATTTGCTCTAATTTAAAATTATAGACGTTGTACAGATAAGGTTAATCTTCTGAAACCGTTTTAAAAAGTCAACTATCACTATTAAATATTTATTACATTTAGTGTTATTTTTATATATATAATTTAATTATTGGTTTGGCCAGTTAGCCTAAAATTTTGACACAATTTTGTTTTCGTAGCAGTTACTTATATAACCTTGGAATCACACTTGCGCACTAAAATTTTGATGCTTTTATTAATTGTCACTAATAAGCGAATTAAAGTGTGATTTGTGTCTTTAGATCATTTAATATTTAAATTTCATTTAATTTATTGATTGAAAGGTAAACTTGGACCGAAAAAATTGGTTTAAATTGACCCAAAGTATTAATACGTTACGTATGTTTTCACGTTAAAAAATATATGAATCACATTATTTTTTCGCATTAATAATAATTTAAATAAATTTTTAGGGGTGAAATATTATCTTCTTGGCAACAAATGGATAAAATTACAAATATGTAGTGATTCAAAATTATAAATTACACTTTAGAACGCTCATTAGCGACATTTAATGTGATGTAAATTTCATTAAAATTTTAATACGCAATGATAACACAGTATTTGTAAAATGTGTTTGAACAACATGCTTGGACTTTTTCGTTATTATTTTTTTTGTTATGAACTTTTAAATTTAGTTTTGAAAGAAATATTTTAAAGTAACCAATTAAATTATATTTAACAATTTTTTCCATTTATATTCTTTTTGAATCTTGGTGATTCAGCTTTCATTTTAATAGAAGGAAGAAATAAAAAAAATCTTAAATATGTCCTTTACACAATTGACAGTAAAACAAATAAACAGCCAGAAATATCCATTATGTGGTTTTACGATACCACATTTATTGAGGTGAAACGCACACCAATTAACATTTCCACCAATTAACGTTATAAAAGAAGAGTCAAAAGAAACATTTATGTATCAATTAACCATCGATTGCACCTGTAGGTCACAATAAATGATATTCAGTGCAAGGCATAGCCAGTTAAAGGCAGGGAGCGCAGTTCACGGGATTCAGGTAACAAAACGAAGGTGCGTTTAAGAGCTCCATTTGAGTCTTTTTGTCTGATAAGATAACAAACGGAGCTCGTGAATACTGATCACAAGATGTTACCATCCAAGACGAACTTCTTGTCTTTATTGTATATGATTCTCTATAGTTTAACCAGAGAGTGAATCACCACAGAAGAAGTGGAAAATCGGTACTAATTAATTGGAAGCGTAAATGAATAAATTAGGTGCGTGTTTTGTATGCAATCGACGCAAGATCCGCGAAAGCTGGTACAAAAATGATGCAGTTTGCACTCGTTTTTTTCTCAACTTGTGTATCACATGTTCTCTTTTCTGTCGTCTTTTCTGTCTCTTTCTGTCTTTTCACCTCAACTTTTGTCTACCGGAGAAGAACTTAGAAATCACTACCAGAAATCTTGTGCGAGTCATTTTATATATGTAATATACATCGCAAATACAAGAAACATAAATAATACCGAATGAATAAAAACGTCCACAGAAGTAACAGCTTAAACGACACTAATTGGAATATAATTTTTTTCAACAAACATAATTTGTGTAATTACGTCTTGTGGAAGAGATAGTTTTACTTAATACATTTAACGTTATAAAAAGCATTCATTTAATTTTTATATGCAATCAATTTATGACATGCGCCTTAGAACAATCAACTGTAATTACCATGAGAAAAACTAATTAGTTTTCATTACAAAGGCCTCTATGCGACAGATCAAGTAGATTTTCTTTTAAAAAGTATACGAATTTTGTAATGGCGAAGAATTTTATAAAGAATAGTCAATTAGGACTATCATTTGAGTATCAAATTGTATGGAGCATAAAACGATATAAATAAGTTATTTACAAAATCACAGGTTCAAGGTGTAGGTTAAATTTAGGAAAACAAACAACAAAATAAACACTTTGTTGTACAAAATTTAATCATGGATTGTTAAATATACGCAGAATAATCGTATAGTGTTGTGTATACATAATTTCGTGCTTTTAATGTATACGAATTTATGTATATTTCTAACATATTGCCGCATCGACATTAGGTTCTCACCAAAGAAAGGTTAGTAGAATGAAGATAGGTTTAACCCATTCAGTCTATGTATCAAAAATACTTGAGATAGAATGTTCATATTTTGGGATTAGTTTCCTACAGATTAATAGATGAATTTTTTGAAAAGAAAAAAACTTTTATCTATTATGGGGCGCGGGGAACCCCTGTCAAACACACGTCTTAACGGTCGCTGAATTTAAAATATGTGCATTAATTCATTACAAACTCCATTGATTTAGATAGAATAACTAATCCAAGAAAACAAATTGGCAACTAGAATTCATATCAGGAAAGAGGATGAAGGCCAATTTTAACAAATTCGACGGGATGTCGAATGTTCCGACCATCATTTTGAGTAAAAATTTTGCACGGCTTTCCGCGCAGCAAGAAGACAATAACAAAATGTATTTTCATCTCTGTCAGACCATTTTTCCCAAGTAATTGTAGAACTAAAGTTACTAAAAATCAATTCCCGACAGTATTATTATATAAGTTGCCCAGGAATTCATCTAAAATCTCTCAATTTGCGTATGATGTATAATACCATGGTAGGAATGGGTTAATTACTTCGTTTATACCTGATTCGTCGGATTACTTTCATTGTTTTGAAAACTCCAGAATAAAAATATTTTGTACTTACTTCAACTCCTATGGTCAATGATATAAAATTTTTTATTAATAAGCATACGAGAAATATAAGTGGCCCTTAACTATAAGTTGAAATTGGTTGAAATTCTTTACAATCTCAGTTTTTGTGGTCAAAGATGACTTCTGACTTCGTCATATTGGGCCCAAATTTTGAATTTACACACGTTTTAACACTTATAGATCACGAATATCATTTGCGCTAAAGATAGATTTTTGTAGACGTCTCGTTCGTCCCATCCGAAGCACAAGCGCTTCTGGTGAGAGAACGGAAAGAGATATCGACAAGCGTTTTTTGGCAAATGTTAAAAGGCGATAAGTGACTAGAAGTTGGTGATGTCAGATCTACCCCCCCCAGTCCTCTTCCTCCATTTCGGAACATTTTCTGCATTTTCTCAATAACTCAGCCCCTATGGCATATATCGGGCTGAATTTTTAGTATGTTATACCTGGGCCTAAGATCATTAGATTATATAATAAAACTTAAGTCCCTCCGACCCGCCTGATCCGAGCTAGAATGAGTCAAAAAAATAATTTTTCGGATACCCTCATCGGTTCTAATTGTAACAATTAAAAAAAAAACTTAAGTAAGCTTATAATAGCGGAGATTCTTTACAGGGGATGTCGAAGTGCTTGCAACCTAGGGTGCTTGGAACTCGAAATGTGTGAAATTTTATTATGAATTGATTTTTGGGGGTAATGGCTCGCTCCGGCACACCTTTTAGATCAGGAAAATTTTGTACAGTAAAAATTCACATCCCTTTCTTTCTGAAAAGCCTTGCATATGTATATCTTACTTTTTCACACTCTTCTTCTTTTTTGAACGTCACACTAAATTAAATTTAGTTCAGTACAATTTCGAGGCCAAAAGAGCGGGATATGCAAATCTTTTGAGAAAAAAAAGAACGCGAATTTTGATTTTATGAAATTATACCGATCTAAAAGGTGTGCCGGAGGCATAAAGAATAGCGTCGTGCTAATGCTATCCGTTTCTGCTTCCATCTGGCCAAACGTTGAGCATAGACTTCTCCCTGAAGTGATTTGACTGTTCTGTCGATTTTTTTGCATCTTAGATTAGAGCTGTGTCATTTTAGACTTATTATTTTATAAATCTCATTATTTTACAGTGAGTTTTTGATGTTTTACCTTTATTTCAGACATCAAATATGACACTTACAGTGAGCGAAATTCAAATAGGGACGGCCTTATAAGTGTATGGTGTGGGTGGTCTGTAAGTCGGATCGACCTAATATTTTTTTGTATAATATAGGCCTATCCAACAATACTTTTTATGGTAGTGACCCACGCGCAATTGCGTTCGTGCGTGAACGCCAGCCAAATATCAAATTTTTAGGTGATTTTTGAGCGAAATTCAAATAGGGACGATCCCGATTTTTTAAATAAAAGTGAAACAAATCAGATCAATGAGAATTATTTTAATATTGTGGACTTTATATCTTATTCTTTATGCCAGAAATAAGGTCTTTTAGCTACACTAAATTAGTCACTTCGCACTTTTAAGTATTAAGACTCTGTTTGTGATTTCCATTTCCATACGATTATTCCAGAATTTTTTTTTATATCTTCATATTATATATTTATAAAATTAGTGTATTTTTAAATGACTGACTTTTGTTACAGACGAATCATCTCTTAAAAATCAGTAAATAGTTTTATAGCTTGAAGATTCACTTCAAAATTGTATAGTATAATTCATTTCTAGGTCAGAAAAATTGTATAATTCAAAATTTCCATCCTTTTTTCTCAAACATTTCTTAATATTTTTATTTCATTTTTTTACACTTAAACGTAATTTAATTTGTCTTTATAGTCACTTGATAGAAATATCATCGTCTGCAAATATAGGTTTAGTAAGTCTACTTGGAGTAGTCCGAGAAGATGGTGTCATTCTTTACAGACACCTGAAATCACATGCCAAAAAAATTAATATTAAATATCCTGACTGTTTAAGTGTGATAAAATCGTCTCAAAAAGGGAAAATATATTAATTGTGGAGAAGTTAATAAAAATCAATATTAGCTCTCAAACTTTAAACCCCTCTCATAAAGGAGAAAAAGAGTGGAATAGAAATATTGATTTCATGAAATTTTCCTGAAGTATTAATAGCCGAATTCAATTTGCATTTTATATTTAAGTTATTTTTCAAGCAGATCTAGGCTTAACACTGGCTTTTAAATTTGCATATAAAATAAGAAAATAGAATAATTCCCAAATTTAGATACTTAATATTTAAAGATCTTCCTATATACTTTCACAAATTATTATTTCATTAACCTTAACTTGAAGAAGTTAAAATCTCGTTAATTGAGTTAAAACAAATTTCAAGCATATCTCTTCATAATACTATAAATTTGTAGAAATTGTGTTAAATCATTATACCATTATCTTCATTTAACTTCATCTTCGAATTTTTTAATAGACCTGTAACTTGATGCAAAAAAATTAGACACAATGAATTTTCTACAAATTTATCCACATTACATACGAGTATAAGATCATGTTATGAAATAACATTCGTCGCAAACCACATAATATGGCCGTTTTTTATGTGGGGAGAAAGAGCAATTCAATGAATGGTTGAGAATATGCCATTTGTCGGTTTCAATTTGATTTATTTAATTGGCAATTTAGTCCCATTTGCGAGAATGGTTGATAGAATTTTGTGCTAAAATGAAACATATCATATTTTCTACATGTGAAATAGATATGTTTACATGTATATGAAGAGTCGTTTATTCTTTGTCGTTCATTTTTAATGCTCGACATTTAATTAGCTGCATTTATGTGTAGCGTTTTTACACAGTGAGTGTTAAATAAAAGAAATGATTTGGAACTCTCTCTGCGTTTTGTTCAAAGTGATTAGGATAAAAAGTTAGCGACTTTAATTAGATGTGGAGGAAGTTGTTTTCATAAAATACCACTTAATTGTATAATTAATGAGATACTTGGGAATTTTAAATCAAAATTAGACCACTAATCTTAAATAAATGTCTACAATTAAGTTTTGTCAGATTTGCAATTTATTTTATTAGTTGGAATTCGTTTTTATAAAATGATTTATATTTACTGTTTGATTAATATAATAATGAATAAATACATCATCATGCAAAATGTGTATTGCTGCAATTATATATATTTCTCAAGAGAATTCAAATATATAAGGGAAACAAAAGACGTTTAAGGAAGAGTCTGAATTCTGCTACTAAAAATTAACTGTTTTTCGCTATTACTGCTCGAACTCCACAAAGAGAGCAGTATGTAGATGTGGAGCTCCTAATGAAAAATGAACATATTCTAAACATTGACCATAGGATATTTTCATTTTTCGTTCTGAGCTCCACATGTAATCCCTTGATTTTGAGTTATATAAATAAATAAATAAATAAATAAATAAATAAATAAATAAATATATATATATATATATATATATATATATATATATATATATATATATATATATCGACTCTTTATCACCTAAGGAGTCATATTTTGGCAGAATTTTATAAATCTGAAGTTTCGAATTTTTTTTTGACGCCAAGCTCATTCCTAATCACGGGCTATCAAGATCAAAGAAACTAAGCTCTAAAGAACGTATTTTTCAACAGAATCTCATCATGTTCGGGCTAATTGGAAAGGTATTAGATATTCTGACTGTTCCTTTTTGTTCGTCTTTATATCTTCGAAAATACTTTAAATTGGCTTTTGAATTTTTTTTGGTATATTCTTACATTGCTCATATTTCGATTTAGTTAGGCAATAAAAAATCAATATTTTTGACTTTGTCATTCCGACTCCCATCTTAAAAACAGAATGGTCACCTATGGCAAAAAAAAGATTTTTTTTCATTATTATTTGGAGGAAATAAATATTCTAGGAGAAGGCTTACAGGCTTCACACATATTCTGGCTTCGAACACTTCATGTTCATATTTTTCCCAATTGTTCTTTAAGTGAATCTAAGCTCATTTTTCAGGAAATGTAAGACTTAACAATTAAATTAACTATCAAAATATTCCATAGACAAGTCAGATTCATTAAAGGAATATGGAAAAATTATGAAGTGTTCAAAGTCAGTCACGTGCGAAGCCTAACAGCCTTCCCCTACATAGTCTTTTTTGTTCCGTCCTTAAAGAAAGAAAAGATCCTTAAAGAAGAAAGAAAGAATTGATTAGTAAAAACATTCAGTAAATATCATATTTCAAATATTAAGTAATGTATTTTTATTGCAGAAAAAAAGTCAATTATAAAATAATCTGCAAAGCACCATTAGGATATCCCAGTAAAAGTTTAGAGTAATTTCTGATTAATTTCATGATTTGAATTGACCATAATAAAATATTTTACCAAATATTTACCAGAACAACTCGTGGAAAAAGCATCGTGCTACGTTTTTTGAGCATGTAGAAAAGCATTTTCAACTGCATAATTTTATTATGTATACCGATTCACAATCAATTTGAATTGATCTATATATCTATAGGTCATATAGAAATTTTTCCGAAATAGAACAATTGAAATTTAAACAAAAATTAATTATCGTGGAATTAGACTTTCTGGTTACATTAAGATTAACTCGTAATCAACTCGTAAATGTTGAAATTCTTAGCAGGTTTAAATGAATTGTTATAGGGTGGGTACAAAAGTAACATGTAGGACTATACAATAACTTATGGATATTATGGACTTATGCATAGCTTTTTTAAATCTTAAGTATTTACCTAAAACAGATCTCGATAATTCGTATTTGAAATTTATAATGCGAACAATTTTAGGAAAAAAATTGAAGATTTTCAGACAGCTCTCCATAAGTGTATATCTTCCATAAGCGATGACTTCACCCTATAGAGATTCTTTGAATCAATATCTATGTATATATGTTTGAGACTTCTCGACCATGTTGGAAAATTTCATTAAAAAATTAACATTTTCTTTCCCTATATGATTATGCTGGTTTGAATATAAGTATTGTGACCAGCGCACAATAACTTTTGTTTGTAAACGTGTTTTCGAAATTTTCTATGAGAATGAGCGAGATGACTAGATGTAAATCTCTCTCACTCTCATTAAAATGTCAAAAATATGTTTACCAAACAAAAGTTATTGTGCGTTGGGCATTATACTTTTAACCACTTTTTTAAATAACTTTTTATTAAATACGAGATGTAATAACTCATTTGAATATTGGAGTAGAGCATGCCATATGTGTTGAAGCTACTCTCATTCATAAATGTCCTGAATTAGATGTTTTATTTTATGTAGCCAAAAATGCTTACAAATGAGTAAAAGTGCTTACTCCACCTTAGCTGTTCATTACTGATTCAATAACAATTTGCAACCAATTTAGATTAACTGTATAGGTACCTCTAACTGTCTGGATTTCTAGCTTTGAAAAATGGTCAGGTAGATGGACGGACAGACGGACAAACAACGCGATGTCACTCTGCGAAAGTTTTCGACTGAATCGAAATGCTCTATAGACATAGATTTATTTAAAATTACAAGTAAATAAAGAAATTATTAATATACCATCATCGTAGAACATATAAGGTGAATTTTTCATTTTGTCATCATTTATTTATAATGCTTAATGTTTACGTATTTTCTCACATTGATGCAATCGCAAATTAATTTACGCCTTGAAATTGTGTGCGGTGTGATTTTGAAAGGCAACATATCACTTTGGCGAGCTTCTACACACAAATGCTATTCATTTGCTGCATTTTGCACTCAAGTGTAATTGGTTGATGTTCTCTACTCGATACCAACATTCTCGACAATGAAGATTGGAATTTCAATAAATTCTTCAGGCACATTTAACATATATTGAGACATAAGCGGTAACAAAGTGTTGGAAATTTATGTGCAGATTGCAATATTCATGCTGAAGTTAAATTGCATCGTGCCTTCTAGTGCTTTACCACGATTAAGCCAAATTTGTAATGGATTGTATTTGTTGGAACAACGACGTGTGTCTACCGTGTGAAATATTTAGATAATTGAAATAGAACCTTTTCTGAAAGGATAATAACTGATTGTAATAATTTCACTAAATGTGGCCAATTCTGAGACCATGAGTCAAACATCTAATATACATTTCCTATAAGAAAAAAGGAGATAGCAAAAATTATAGCTTTGCTAAATGCTAAAACTCATGACTTTAATGTCATGCTCTCAAATTTGGTTGCACGCTAGTTGTTTCGATGACGAAAACTGTCTCCTTCTTTTTGAATGAATGAAAATGAAGAAATGTTTCAGCAAAGCCTCTTTCCAGTATGATCATTTTATATTTTATAGCCAATTTCAATGGTTTGCATGGGTCATATTTAAATTTGCTTAAAATTGAAAAAAAGATAATACAACTGAATGTTTGATTCATAATAGGTAGTCTAAGGGTGTATAACCGGTTGCAATATATTTGAACTCATCGGAGATTACAAGGCTTTTCAATATAGGGGAATGTAGGCATGGTTCGCACAGAGTGAACCTTCAAACGATGCGAATTTTGTCTTTGTTTGCAAAGAGCTGACTTACTATTTCTCATCTCGTCTCATGAGCTTAATAATTATCTATCTTATGGATAAGAAATGACAAACTAGCTCTTTGCAAATAAAGAGAAAATTTGCGTTGTTTGAAGGTTCACTCTGTGCGAACCATGCCAACATTCCCCTACACTGAGGAAAAAACGGGGGTGCGATTAACTTTTTTTCCTCATAAGTCTAACACTTTTTAGGTGTAAAAATATATCAACATTTTTTAATGTTAATTTTACACCTTTTTAAGGGTAAAATTAACATGAAAAAGGTTAACTTTAACCCCTACTACGCCTAAAAAGCATAATATTTACACAGATTTCGAATCAATACTGCAGGGTAAAATAAACATTTCCGGAATGTTATTTTAACTTTTTCGGATTTCTCTCAGTGTATATATAGACTTTGTCTAATTGATCGAGGTATAATCTCGATTTTCGAACATTTAAGTATGTATATGAAACACCTCCTAACACGTTCAAAAATATCCAGTTGAACATATTCTGTTGTAGAAGGGAAGGAGTGGAAGATAATTTTAATAATGCTAAAGTTAACGTATATCCCGAATACCTTTGTTCTCTATCTCTAACCGTTAACTAGCTTTAAAACGACTAAATGAATAGACGGTCTGACACGACGTAACATCATTTTTTCAAAAATTGTCTGATTCATAGTGATATGTCAGAAATTGGTTCCTAGATCTGAGAGATGCAAAATTCTAGATGTCAAAATATCACAGTATATCATATTAATGTATTCCTATAGATTTCAAGCAATATAAATAAATCATATCTTTTGTGACAAGATTAGATTATTACTTTATCCAAATTTTCACCTCTACCTTTTATATATACAATAACATTATTTTTAAATTGAAATGTTACATAAAGGAATGATGCAGTCATTTTTTCTAGCTTATGTATACCAAATGCTTAAAAAGCAACGAAATGGACAAAAAACAAATGATTCCCTTTGATTTTCATGTAAAATGCTACTTTTGTGCCACAACGAAATGTAAAAATTGTCACTTGAATGAACATGTGTAACAAGAAGAGCATTTACAGAAGATGGAAAGACTTAATAAATTTCTGACGCCTTGAGAGAGATTTATTGTCATTTTTGAGTTTCCCCCGAGGAATGCATCAGTGAAAAACATTATCTCGTTAGTTAAAATTAAGTGAGAAAGTGGTCACATGCTACACTTTATTTATGGAAATTCTCAACTTGATGCCTCCTTAATGTTCTAAGAGACTGAAACGTTTAAATGCTAATAGTCGATTAGTATATGGAGATCTTTTTTCTCTACTCTATTACGCATGACAAGGCCGCCTAGGGAGGGGTGAGGTTTCGGCGACATTCTTGGGAAAATTCTTTACTTTCTCCCAATTTACTTAATTGTGATTAATATTATTTTTCGTGTCGCATAAAATGACACTTTTGTGTCATTTTATTTGATTTGGGTGGTAAGGAATTCTCAAAAATTTTTTCTCCATTTCACATGAGAGTTATGAGTCGTATTATACTCTGGTGAATATAATAACATTGATAATAATTCTTAGTAAAATCTCGTCGCTTAGACTATAAGTTGTAGTGACATAGTCTCTGAGAATGATAACAACATGCATTTAGGAGTGTTGTTTAAGAGATTTTGAGCAACAAATATTATTTTTTATTTCCAAATTTATGCAAAATTATTAATAAATTATGCTATAAAAAACACTAAATTTAAATTTGTTAGTAAATAACGAAAATATATTTCAACATATTAATTTCTGGGGATTAATCGGATAGAAAGTATTCATTTTGCATAAGATTTGGTGGAAGGGGGGGAGGGGGGGGGGTAGTTCAGACGGGTCCCGGTCAAAATCCCGAAAGCCAAAATCCCGAAGGCCAAAATCACGAAAGCCAAAATCCCGAACGCCAAAATCCCGAAAGCCAAAACCCCTAATTCTTAAAAGTGTCATAAAAAAACTCCCACGATTGCACCCGCGCTTGCTGGAGGCAAAGAGAAAGCTTCTGTGTCTTGGGAAATTATTCTAAACATTTTCCTCCATAATTTCATCTCTTTCAGAATTTTGAACATTCGGGATTTTGGCTTTCGGGATTTTGGCTCTCGGGATTTCGGCTTTCGGGATTTTGGCTGCCACCGGTTCAGACATGTATTACTTTAAAAAAAAAAAATAAAGAAGTGGGATAATGAACATATGGAAGGAAAATGTACTGCACAACTTTTTAAAGATAGTACCTAAAATAAACTAACTGGACTTAGTTTGAATATAGTCAATAAACGTTTAACAAATATAAATCTTTAATAAACTATAGCTGTCGAAAATTACCCAATAAGTTCAGATTGAATAAGTTTCAAAATAATCAGATAAATTAAAATGACGATAATATAATTCTTATTATTATTATGTGAAATCTTTTAAAATCACTTGTTGTATGATCAAGCGAATACGCCGATTTTTGGAATACTCTCCTCAATTCTTCCGCTGATCGTCAAAAAATTTAACTTAAATTCGAGGACCCTTGTGTAGGAAAAACTCTTTAATGTGGACATAAATTTCTCTAGTGTCTAGAGGCCATAAGTTGTAGAAGATTTAAAATTTTGTCAATAATCAAATCTCCAAAAATTAACGGCCAATTTTGGTTAAAATCGGATTCATTTCGACTAGGTATTTCCTAAAATTTTGAATTTATGTAGACCGGATAAAAAACGGTGATTTATTATCTTTATTAAATTAAATTAAAATCTTTATTAAAGATCCATGAGGTGATTTATACATTGATTTGTATTGTTATATAAATCTGTACAATGTTGACCGTGTATACAAACACCTACAAAAATTGGCAAAGAAAATTTCTCGAATTCTTACTAGCTTGAGAAATCTGCTAATTTACCTCAACTGTTATTTTCGAAAACTGTAATAAGAAGATTGTGGATTTATGGATTACTTTTTGCTATTTGTTTATAATTTGAGCAATTACATGGGAATTTGGCGTGTAAACTATGTGTGAGAAATAATGAAGACACTCTATCTAATGTGTTTGAACGTATATAAGAAAGGCGTAAATTAATCTTCCGGCGGAATTCAATGAAATTGCTTCTGTCCTAGCTGACAAGTATAGTGTATGTAGGTATATTCTTTTCAGATCTAAACGTCGAGCGATGCATTTCTAAGGGCAGACATGTAGGTTAAATGAGTCAGTCAAAATTAATTCGAGAGGAATGAGAGTCTTTTATGTTTTCTCCTCTAGGATTGTCACCAATTGTAACCGTCACATTTTTTTCTTCTCTTTCACCACTTGCAAGAATTTTAATTGCTAGTGGACTGGTGCTTCTATTTATATTGATTCTTATACGTTCTTCAAATATTTATCATGGTGGATATTGACAGTCAATCGAGAATTGTCTAATCGTTTCTTTCGCATGTGTGCCTTGTATATATATTCAAGAGAGAGCTACTCAAAAATCGGCAGCAGAATGGAGATTTTGAATTGGTGATGCCAAACAATTTAGAACTGAGAAGATAATCTATAATAGTGCCATTCCTCCAGAATGTAAACTGAACAAAGCAATAAAGTCAGATGGAGAAAATCGTTTTTTCTAGTGGAAAAAGGCGAGAAGTCCGACAGCACATTACGGATAGTGTTATCAGAAATTGAATTCAGAAACGTGACATTAAAATCACATAATTGAAATAACTTTTTGTCCAGTTAGAGGTTAGCTGAGTTTTCGGTGGTATGCTTTCTTGTATATATAACCTATGTATAAAAATACCAGGTATCTTGAGACTAAAATTTTGCCGGTAACATCAATCAATGCTGTAGTTTATTTTCAATTAATTGCTTCGGTGCTACCTAACAACACTTTAGCCACTTTTTCGTCCACAATTTAGAGAATCATTTGAATAAAATTCCGAGGAAGCTCTAATAGATTCTCTCACTTTTTCATGTCCCATCGAAGAGGAAAGATAGGATGAACAATTAAGTGACCAAAACCTATTAGGAAAATGTATATATTAGAATCAATCATGGGTCCAGTAGAGATAGACTGGAATCTCGATTGAATTTGTCATGCTAATATCTTTTTTTTCTTCTTTCTCTGCCTTTTGCAGATAACCAAGAGCCGCCGCGCATAAAGTGCAATCTTCGGAAGCACAAACCTAACAGAAAGCCTAGAACTCCCTTTACAACCCAACAACTCCTATCACTCGAGAAGAAATTCAGAGAGAAGCAATACCTTAGTATCGCCGAACGAGCTGAATTTTCATCATCCCTCCGACTGACAGAAACCCAGGTGAAGATTTGGTTCCAGAATCGACGTGCTAAAGCGAAAAGACTTCAAGAGGCTGAACTTGAAAAGATCAAAATGGCAGCCTTGGGTCGAGGGGCACCTGGGGCTCAACTCTACATGGGATACTTTCATCCAAGTCTCATGGGGGGTGCGATGCACTTAGGGTAATTAAGGTTCCAGAGGTATCCGAACATTGGACCTCTTCTTTAATTGACTATTATGACAGTTTTATAACACTCTCTATGAGGGGTGAAGTTGAGAAATAAACTGAACGCGTATAGCTGAGAACTACAATTCATAATTACCTTATAAATCGGTATTAAACGGTCTCAAAATTGTGTTGTCTGAATCTGATTTTAAAATTTTCTGTTTTATGACAGTGTACAAGAGATTCAAATTTAGAAATTATATTTCATATTTCTTTGTTATATTACTCATTTTATTGAAAAAAAAAAAACATTGTGAACAAAAAGTCTCTCACATTCTTATATGTATAGCATGTGAATTGCAACTTCAAAATGCAGTTTCATTTCATGAAGAAATTAAAACGAAATTGCTATATTAACTGTTTTGTATGTTAATTTGTTTTTATTTTGGAAATATTATGAATAAGAAATGGTCTCCAATCTGCTTCTGCCTGCGTCTTGTTAATTTTAAAATGTATCATCTGACCATAATCATATTTTGGACAAAGTAAATAATGCGATGCAACCTGCAATACAAAGTTTATAATGAATCCAGTGCATCTGCTATATTGTACATTTTCATATAGCAGAAAAATAAAATGTAACGCAATTAATTAAAATCTAATTTCTTTTACACAATTGTTATAAAACATATGCATATTAAAGTCATGTTTCCACCATTATCAACATAATTGCAATATAAGTATTGTGTGAAAGAAAAGAGAATGCCTGAGATACAAGAAAGAGAGAAGCGTAGTACTTGGAGTAATTGTGAAAAATTAAAGAATCTCTGGGCAATGCTTGAAATAAAATAACATGAAATCACGCTAACTACAAAACGGTTCAGCTCAATGTTTAAGCGAATATGCGTCCAGTTTGTTTACTACACTTCACAGAAAGAACCTTATCAATGACATATTTTGCAAGAAAAGGAAAAAGAAACTAATTATGTATTTATATGATCTACATATTAGTGAATTTATTATTTAAATGATCACTGTATTATAAAAAACACACAATTAATGTAATTTGTAAATAGCTTATAGCTTTTGTATAACAATTAATTGTAGTGATGAATTGATGAGAGAATATTTATAAGACGAGGTAATTCGTTTGCGTACATAATTTCCATTTGTCGATGAATAAAAATGATTATATATTTTGAATTCCATTACTTTAAAAAGAAAACAAAACCTTCTGAAAGACTCTGTACATAATAATTTGAATGAATAGTGGTAGAACTTGGACAAAGATGTAAATAGTAAGAATAGTAATTGTAGGTGATAGATTACACTACAAATTCAATGATTCACTGAGACATACATAACATGAACTATGTGACAGAATAATGATTTTAAAGGTTACACTTAAGATGAAACAATATACATACATAAATGTGTAATATTTAGAAAATATTCTGTGTTGTTGAGAAAAGAAAAAAAAAACAAATTCTATCATCAGTATGTTGTAAGGCTATATATTTAATAAAAAAAGTGAAAAAAAGGAACACAAATTGCAGACACAAAAATTGTATATTAACAAATGCTGATCATAATTCAAGAAATTCGTTTTGAAAAACACGTGAAGAATCCTTCATGTACGCAACACTAAATTATGCAAGGGAATGTACATTTGCAGAAAGGGTCTAAAATGGAAAAAAATATCATTGTGAAGAAGACGAAAAAATGCAAATATCGAAATGTAATACGCGAAAAGAAAACAGATGATTGAAAGACATTAGATAAAAAGTCATATACAATAAAATTCAATGATCGAATTAAGCTTGAAGGGGTTTTTCTTACTACTTTCCTCGTTGTTCCCTTTCTTCTGTTGGTTTAATAAAGTACGTGGATAGTAGAGTTTGAAAACTGAATTATTATATTTCGGAGGCTTTTACTCAGGATTAATTTTTTTGTCTTAAGATTTAGAATTCGAATTAGACTGTTTTGAAATAGGGTGGAACTTTAAAGTGTTGAGTTTAAAGTGTATTTTACTATACTAAGTGAATCTAATTTTTTTCAGCGTTCTAGATGGCAATTTTTCTGGCAAAAAATCTATTATTTCAAGATTGGGCAATTTGATTGGAATGAAAACAAATAAATAAATAAATATTTAAATAGGTATTATGCAGTATTAAACATAAATAATTAAGATTACAGTTTCCAAAAATGGAACCCTTTCGGAAAATTCTTTTCTAGAAGGGTTCAAGGGGTTCAAGGATTAATTCTAATCATAAATCTAAAGCCTTCGGCACACCTTTTAGTTCAGGAAAATTTATAAAGTCAAAATTTAAATCCCTTTCTTTCTTAAAAGCTTTGCTATGTCTATCTTACCCTCTCGCACTCTTCTCACACAAAATTAAAATTAAATTTCTTCACACTAAATTAAAATCAGTCCAATTCTGAGACAGAAAAAGTGGGATAGACTTATGCAAATCTTTTGAGAGAGAAAGACAAGAGAATTTTTACTTTATGAAATTTTTTCTGATCTAAAAGGTATGCCAGAGTTATAAGGTTCGTTTGGGTATTAACAAAAGTACATGATCTCAATTCCATGATATCAATCCTCACGTTCATATTTTGTGCTTCTCTAAAAAAGAATGGTTTTAGATCCTTGCTAATCTTTCAATTGGTGTTTTTAAATTTAAGAATGCATAAAAGTCTGTTTCACATTTGGACAGTGTATGTATATAATATAAATACCATTTAAACCGAAATTTAATTAAATGAATACAATTAAATTTATTGAAAATAAAAAAATAAAAACGTTTGTTAAGTAAACAAAAGTATTGTGAAGAATTTTCCTTCATTATTGGCTACGGACAGTTAATTAATCAATATATTTTACCCCGCTTATCTTCATAAAAGACTCTTGTGTGTTCTACAAGTTTATATACCAGTTTATGGCATACAATCCGAGTATATTGGTTGGGGTGCAAAGTTCTGCGCTTAAACTTAGGGCAGAACCACATTGACAATAAAATGCTCGCCGTAGCCTCACGGTATTTCGTTAATTTACGCATTTTCATTGCAATTCTTACGCAAATTCTCAATTACCGTATTACCTTATCTCATACTCGGTGGCTCTAGGTGAAAATAATATAAAGAAATTGAAGAAATAAAATGAAAATTCGATAAACGGTGAGCAAAAAAAAGAAACTGTAAGAGAAATTAATAGTACAGTTTTTTTGCTCACCGTTTATCGCATTTTCGTTTTATTTCTTCAATTTTCTTATATTATTTTCACCTAGTGCCACCGAGTATGAGATAAGGTAATACGGTAATTGAGAATTAGCGTAAAAATTCCAATAAAAATGCGTAAATTAACGAAATACGGTGAGTCTTTGGCGGTGACGGTGAGCATTTTACTGTCAATGTGATTCTGCCCTTATACTTCGGGTGCTTCGGGATAATTATTGTGACGAATTTTGCTTATAAATGCCTAAGCTGCCTAAGGGTAGCTATTCAAGGAAGACCCTCTCGCGTGTCTCTACAGTGTGCCTTTGGGTTCTTCATAGCCCAAAATTTTAGTTTTAGAGCGAAAATTTCAATACATTAACTTGGGTGGAATTTTTATACTTAAGTTTATACTTCGGAAGTTCAACGCATACGAGTTTGAATGAAGAGGTACCGCATGTCCTGCAGTTCAAAGTGAGAAGGAGAACAGCTAATGCTAATATTTGCCTTTCAATTACGCAGGTATAGCTTTCCGGTTCAATTCACAATTCGCGCTGAAACCTTCATTTGTTATGTAAATATGGAAGCTTTTCGGGATGCAACAATCATGCACTTACCAGGCACGCACATCACCCTTCTTCATGTACGAATCTTTGAGATTCTAAGGTTCAAATTGAACTCCACTTCTGTGAAAGAATTCGTCAAACAAACTGCCTTATGGCCTTAATACGACTTAAACCGAGAAACGGCTTAACGTTATTATAATCAAAATAATGATCAGATTACATTTCCATCAGTTTTTCACTAATCCGTCTTTCGGCTTAAACTGAGAAACGGCTTAGTTGGTGCGAAATTGATGAAAATTTACTCAAATCATTATTTTCCTTATAATTACGTTAATCCGTCTCTTGGCTTAGGTCGTAAGTGTAGGGCATTTTGGGATTAAAGAAGAAGAATTTCTTCTATAAGGGGATGAGACATAGAGGACAGTTCTTAGACCTTCAGGAATTCGGAGATGCCCTAATAACTATCACGAGTGACAGATTTCTTTTTAAATCATCTTTGGGACTTTTCATCAACCACACTGAAGCTATATCGTTCCCTAACTACATTTAGATAGAAGAGTTCAGAAGTTGAATTCTGCGGTATTCTACCCAATAGCCGATAAAATCGGGCAATAAAATATCACTAAGGAAAATTACGTTATTTTTAAGCCCATGGATGTAACGGATGTGTTTCTCCATCCCTCAAGGGGTCCATCCGCCAGGGTGCAATTGTTATTGAAGTAGGGGTTCCGCTACTCAAATTCTTTAACAATATATTTACTGCAATGTACTGATAAAAAAGAACTGGCTTTATTGCTCAGCGTTCAATATACTGTAAAATGTAGGGGGAAGTGGGGCTACTTTGAGCTGTGGGGCTACATTGTTATACGATTTTTTAGCATATTTCTAAAGAAAAATGGGTTTCAACATGATGTAATTCATTTACATAAAATAATTGTGATTCTAAATAAAATAATTGTAAGGACCAGCTAAATTTAGAAATAGGCGAAAAAGTCGTATAACAATCGAGCCCCACAGCTCAAAGTAGCCCCACCTCCCCCTACTGGTGCTTCTTAAACTCATTGATGGTTCTTTCTTTTTTAATCTTCTTGTCGTAAATTGTATTGTTATTTTTTTATTTAGTAAATCTGCTCAATTATTATAGGACAAACACAGGCGACTTGTGAAACAGGTTTTCTATCGTTTTCTTGAGGAAGCTTATATCGGTAAGTCACCGACAACACAGTTTAGTGATTAATAAAACTATTTTCGACCCATTTGTTTAAAAATATTTTAATCATATTTTGATGAGTTTTGATGAGTTGAATGGGAGGGAGGGGCAATTTTAGTCCTGAATTTTTTTTCAGGACTCTTTTCCCAATCGTTTATAAACTGTATTCAAAAGCAGTAAACTGAGATAGTTTCACGTGGAATACAGCTCATGTCTTAACTCTTTACTCTTTGACTCTTAACTCTTTACTCTTTTACTTTGATAGACATTGTGGATCATAAGTAAAATTATAAAATTTTTCTTTTTCAGTAATACTATTATACATTCGGTTTCGTGTGCTTCATAGTTCGTCTAAAATGTGATATTCCTCTACTGCGCGCCAAGCCAATAGTCATGGTCGTCTCCTTAGCAATCGATCGCACTGCGGGATACTCAGCGGGCTGTCTTTCTCGGAGCATTTCTGGAACCCACCCGCCGATTCATATAGTGCAGCCACAGCAGATCACTGAAGTGTTATAACACGTAATTATTTGATTATTATTTATTTCTGTATAAATATGTATTAAAACATTTAAAAGTGGACAAATGGCAAATGAGTGTGTGATGACATTTCTCACGAGAGTGGAAATTTATTCGAACGTTTAGGTGAATATCACTCCAAGCAACTCTAAAATAGTCGATTGTGATCATTTGGAGATGATGAAGCGCCAGTGATTAGGCTCCAGACGACAAATGAAGCTCCAATGGATTGTGCCGAAAGTCGGAGCTATTTTTTTGTAGCCCACCGAAGTTGATCGTTGAGGACAACAATGAATTCAGAAAACACACAATTACTACTTAATTAAAATAAACGAGTGGGGGATAGATCTGACGATGGATCCACCTCTTTTTATTAATATCCATTTAAAATGTAATTTTGTTTTTACTGTGGTCTACAAGAAGGTAATAAATGGAAATCAACTAGTATAAACTTCTCAAAAATTTTATTAGATTTCTCTTGGTATTTTTTTTATCTGCTTATACCATGATTATTCAAAAATAGACGACTAACTGCAATGGAAAAGAAATAATTAACGACTGACTGATCCTCATTCACGGTGCAAGAGATGTTCATGAATGAAGAAGACAATGCGGTACAATTTTATTGTCTAATTATTTCTTCAAAAGGGAACACAATTCCGACCTAATTATCTCATTGTATTATTCATTCTTGTAACATGTTATGCACACACATTGGCCAATAAAAAGTGAGTAAATAGTAAAAAGAGGCTGGAATTTTTACGAGATATGCAAATAATCTCAATGGAAGAAAACTTTATGATTAGTTGAACATTTTTCTTCCTTTGATCTCTGATTTTCCAGTGTCAACAATGTATACGTGTGAGCTAAGATATACCTTTTTATGGCACCAGTAATCATGTCTCTCTATTTCATTAACCTCCTCACCCAAGGTATACAGTGGCAATTAAAATTTGTCTCAACATCCGTCTATAATATATACACATATAATATAATTAAATAAAAACAAATTGTGAATTGCCACTATGGACTGGAAATGGTTTTTGTTAAAAAAAAAACGCGCAAGATAATTTGCTACTGTTTCAAAAGTGTTTAAACTGCGTTTTATGATTCACCTTAAAGTGAGCCGATTAAATCAAATTAATTAATTTTATTTAAATTTTATCGTCCAATTAATTCGGCTTTGATGACTTATTCCATTGCGTTTTCAAATAAAAATCTCGCACTAACCGAGAGCAAATTACTCAACGACTTCCGTTCCATGTCTTTCAGTCACTTATAAAGAAATGTCTCTTTTTTAACATTCTCTCTTCTACGAATTAACTAAGATTAACATATACATAAACCGCATGTATTTGGGATAGAAAGGGAGTCAAATGTACATAACACATGATGCCAAAGGCAGCATTTTCAAGTGCATGTTAGATGGCATTTTGCAATAGGAAATAATTGAGCGTAATACTTATGTGTAATGTAATTATCGAAATATACATGCTTGCGAATTTCAGTAGAGATGAATTGTAAGTGATATGACAGGCTATTTATGGTGTCGACTTCGGTGGTGGATGTTATATCCACAAAAGTTCACTGTTTCTTCTTGTTCAATCGAATCGGACCAGCCAACACTTCAATTACTCATCAGGCAGCAACCAAACGATTAGAAGGCAGAGCTCATGCCTCGACCTCTGCTTTTCGATTCCACCATTCAGATAAATTAGCGAGGCGAAATAACGCGGAACACGAAATAATTACTAATGTAATTTATAATTGGAACAATCTACTAAAGTGTATCTTTTCTCTCTTTTGCCAATTGATACTGTAGAGACTTTTCACGACCACGCATGAGCAGCAAGTGAATATTTGCATAATTGCAATTTGTGTTAAAGTTCGGCAATGAAAAGTCTCTACCGTGACGATAGTCACAAGAAAAATAGAGAAAATGATCGAATTTCTGAGAAGAACACTGAAATCGCTTCACTTGAAATCCATCGAAATTAATTAAATCAACATTATTGTCTGTCAAATAAAATAGCAATTGGTAATATATATAAGAATATATATAAGTGTATATATATATATATATATATACCCTTAGGAACATTGGGATGAAAAATAGAAAACGATCGTTTTGAAATTAATTTATTCTAGCAATGTAACACCCACAATTAAACGTTGAGAATTTTGGGAATGATCATGCTTTTCAATAACTTAGATGATTACGGTCACCTAACAATTTTTTATTGCACAAACTTCACAGGAAAAGTAATTAGGAGGAACTTGGGACACTTGTGAATAGTTCCGAAAACTTTGATTTTGAATTAGATATTAGACTCTACTCTGGAGAATGTACTTGTCCATAGAGAGGGTGATCAGAATAGTTCAAGTTTAGAAAAAAAAATATTTTTGATTTTGATTATTTTAGAATTTTAATTAGAAGGTTTGTTCTGAAGATTTTTCCCAATTTTATATTATTCAAGATTTTCCTAAAAGAAACTATTCACGTTTTGAACAGCTTAGTAAAGTTCTTAATGGAAGCCAGGTCGCAGTCAATGAAAATTAGGGGAAAGTGAGCTATCTTCGGACGACTCAAGCTTCGGACAACCCAATTTTTTTCAATGTTCTCAATAGAAAGGAGACAACCCATCTCCGAAACGTTGTAAGAGGAGGAAATAGAGGAGATTTCTTGAAGATCTTTACCGTGTTCTGACTGCAACATTCATTGATAGACCGAAAAAATCCATTATTCTCAATAGATTTCACCCAGTAAAATCATACAACTTTGTGCCACTTTTTCAAGGTTTTCTTGAATATTTTCCAAATTAGTTGAGATTTTTAAATAAGATTTCTATTCAGCATAACTATACTTCTCTGGAATATAACTCCATGATGAAAAAAATCTAGATATCATTGAACAAGGAGGAAAATTTTTTGTACCGTCGTTGCGGGTGACTTTGCACTCGGGGGGTGACTTTGCACTCTGCTGTTCGTGAGACTTTGAACAATTCTAGCACTTATTGATAGTCTTCGCCGATCCGGTCTACCATGTCAAAGTATATAGGGATATGTTAAGTACCAAATAAGGTACAATGATCCTCAAAAGGATTCTTGTAGTTTCAGTAATAGTCAATGAAATCCTAGTATAGGTATTTTGTCAAAAAACGACTCCGCGAAAAAGTTATCTGAAGATCCAATTTTAAAATCGATTTCAGAGAAGTAAATTGCCCAAATCTATTCTAAATTTATCTGGCTAGAATAATCCACTTCGATTTTGTTCATTATCTTTATTAAATACTTTATTTTCACTATAATTTTCCTAAGAACGCATGATTTATATTATAAAATTGCATGTAATGGGCTTTCTTAAGCTTTATTATAGAAATATTTGGCTAAAAATTCTCCAATTTTTTGATAATTTAAGATAAAATGACCGAGATCTACAAGATGGTGTGGTCGCCATCTTGATTTGACGTTTTTGTCCGCCATTTTGAATAACTGTCAAAACAAAAATCTCATCCGATTGAGCTGAAATTTTAGTATGTTCTAGCTGATGTCAAAACCTTTTCAGAACATATACAAAATTCGACCTAGGTCAAGCGATTGTCTGGATACTGGGGCTCTAAGTTCAAATTTTTGACATTTTCATAAATTCAGAACTACGGAGAGCTTCTTTTATCGAAACCATCACAATAAAAGGCAGTACTATCGTTAGGCGATGAGATCCAAATAACAAACAAAAAGAAAAGTAATATTTCTCTTTATAACAGCATGTTATTTGGAGATCTGAAAAACTTTTTTTGCAAATATGAAAAAATTAAATAAATTAAATAAATGCACTTTTCATTTATTTTTTTTTTAATTATGTAAGAGTAAATAAATATATAAAATAAAAGCCTCAGCCATTTTTAATAGTTACTGGGGCATTTCGTTTAGGTTTTAAAATTCAGGATTACAAAACAACGGTCGACAATATATGAATACTTCAAAATTTTTAACTTTGAGCCTCTGTATCTAGGTGAATACTTGACGTAGACTGAAACATAGATACGTTCTGAAAAGGTCTTGATATCAGCTACAACATACTAAAATTTCAACCCAATCGGACGAGTTTTAGGTTTTGACAGTTATTCAAAATGGCGGACAGAAACGTCAAATCAAGATGGCGATCATGTCATCTTGTAGATCTCGTGCATCTTACCCTTAAATGTGAAGATTTTTATTGTCGTTTATTATCGGAAATTGTTGATTTTTTAGTATTTATTAAAAAGTGCAAAGTCACCCGCACCTTAACCCCAGTGCAAGCCTTTTTTCTTGATTTTTTTTATACATAGTAAAATTTTATAAAATTTATACTAGTGGCACAAAATCCATTCATTAACAACTGAATACAAATAATTTTACTCAAAAACCCCCCTCCCTTCACTTTAACTGACCACTTTTAGAGGGCAAAGTTGAAAAACAGTGAAAAAACGTGCAGTCACCCGCAACGACGGTATGTGGCACAAAGTTGTACAACTTGCAGTTTCAACAAGTTTGTGCCACCCTCTTTTTGTCAATAAAATTGGTGTTGAATTTGTCGAATCTCAGAATTTTGGCTTGAAATCATCACTAAATATTATATTCACAATTAAGTAGTACATAAAATTAGTTTTTTTTCTTCCCTTGAATTTTCATTTAATTAAAATAAATATTGTTTATAAATTATTTTCTATAAGTCGATTCAACTAACATCGAGATGCTAATGCGACCAATCGTTACAAAGGTACCCTTGGCCACAACATACTAAATTTTCGTCGAAATTCAAAACGTGGATTTCGAAATTACGAAAATCAATTTTTCGATTCTAGTCGCACGAAATTATGATGATCCCAAGAATTGTATATTACACAGAACCTTTAACTTGCACCATCAGTGATCAAATTACGATAACTAAAATGGCTCAAAATAAAAAAATTATTTAAATGATTATAAACATTTGCAAAATTTATACTTTAATCTGCAATGTCTCTTGTCAGTTGAGGGTTGGAGGGGGCCCAGTTTTTGTGCTTGAAAGATCTGATTCCCAACTATTAAAATTTGAAGGTTATCATTGATATAGTGGTCAAATTATTTAGATAACTAGTGGTACAAAGAAAACTGCTTTTTTCCGATTTGAGATTAACACTTCACTACGAGAAGAGGGGGCAACCTGTG
>NW_026604544.1:0-24455 GCF_024763615.1 Phlebotomus papatasi
CAATTATCTTTAGCACTTCATACCGATAGGCAACATGGTCATGGGGGATATGAATATATGATCCCTGCTCGTTGTCATAGTCACAATTATTGCCACCCCCAATTCCTGGTCTTTTCATTGCTGTGGCACCAATAAAATAGATTTGTTTGTAATTTAGAATCTCATTGCGTTCATACGGTGTCAATTTGTGACGATACGTCATTATTACTTCTTGCGGTGACGCCACCTATATATTCCAAAATCAAAAAGACAATTATATTCACACGATCACATTCAAAAGTACCAATGCATTTCATATTTACCTTGGTAATTGGATTCTGACAGAGTGCCTTCTCTTCGCCCTTTGTGATGAGATCCATCTGAATTGGCGGTTCAGTTTTGCTTGGGGCACCATTTCCGGCTGTACCATCATCAATGGCTGGACATTCTGTGGTGGCGTGTACATTATTATTGAGTGTTGTTGTATTATTATTAGTACGTGCTTGGGCTATAGGTGGCAACAGTGGGCACGCATTCCCTGATCCACCAGCTGCAGCAGTCGTTGGGACGCCATTGTTACTGGTGTCATCACCAGTACTACCACCGCCACCCTCATTAACAACTTTGAGGAGGCTCATTGTGCTCTTGTACAGCTCCTCATAGGCCGGATGTTGGTCGTAGAGGCGCGTTCTGGTCTTCAATATCAATGCGTGACTCTCACTGCCCCCTGTTGATATCATAGATGCCGCTGATGATGATCCACCTTCGCTGCTAGACTTCAGCATCTCTCTCTCTCTCTCTCACTCACTCACTGCCACTGCCCCACATTATCCTCTCTCTCTCGCTCTCTCTCTCTCTCTCTCTCTCTTTCTCATTCACTTTCTCCACTCCATTGCATTCATCTGGACACCTGAAATAAAAATGAGAAAAAAAGGAAGGTTACGTACTGTGGACTTTACTGTATACCCGACTAACACAAGGTAAAGCCCAAAAGGGACAGATAATCCTAACCGGCTTATGTAGGTGAGATTCTTAATGTGAGCTAACTCGGAGTGCATGCAAATTCGATTTAGAGCTGAAATTGTGAGTCGCCATTCAGTTATCTTGAATCAAATTCGTGAAATTATACAAATTTTGTATTTAAACCAAAATATCAAGGATTTGGATGAACTGACAGAAAAGTGATATATGGGTGAAATGTAGACCAGAATGTTCTCTATAATTTTCCCATAGAACATGATCTCATCGATTACTCAGAAGTCAAGATAAACGAGGTTTTTTGTTTCTTAACTCGTTTTTTCACCCAGAGTGCCCCAAGTGTTCATTTGTTGAACTTCAACTATATCAAAGAATTGTTGTCTTTTGTGGGACTTTCCATTTAAAACCCTATTTTAAGTGTCTTGGTGGAGTAGAGGCAGTCAAACTGGCATCTGAGTGATTTCAAAGCGTTATTATGGGAAAAATCAATTTTTTCACACTTAAACGGCAAAATCGGAGTGATAGCGTAGTCTGACCGGAAAATGATGTATGGACGAAATGTAGAGACAAATGTGCTCTACAATTTTGTCGAAGTAATCATCAAAATCGGTTCAGCGACAGCCGAGATAATTGAGGTTATGTGATATTAAAATTGGTTTTTCGACTGTGGCGCTCCTGGTTTTGGTCCCACGAAGTTGAAAAATTCTAGTAAGTTGTAGCATTTGGTGAGACCTTTCGTTTAAGCCCTCATTCATCAAAATCGGTCACATAGAACCGGAGATATGATTTTTTGAATTTCGTGAACTTTGACCCCTCATATCTGCGGTTCTATTGAAACCACAGCGCACTTACGCACCATTTTGGAAACGTCCTAGGCTGGGCTACAACATACTAAAATTTCATTAACTTGCACAAAGGAATTTTTGAGAAAAATGATTTTGAATTTCGATGAATTTTGACGCTATCGCAGCACCACCTATGGTGACTTTTTGAACTTCCATCTGAAAGTGCTCATCGAGACGAAACCAAAAAGGTAAAATTTATGTCGCTATGTTAATTAGAACCGGAGATAGAGGCCGGTCAATGTTCGAACTTTGACCCCTTATAGCTCGGGTAAGGGGTTTTAGATCGACTTAAGGTTTTTTTTGTTTGATAGGTATAATCAACGGCTACAACATACTAAAATTTCAGCCCGATGCACAATGGAATTTTTGAGTTATTTAACTTATAAGATTTAAAAATTTTCTTTTTAATAATAGCGCCCCTAGCGGTGGTTTTCTGAACTTGCGATGTAAGAAGGGGAAGTGGCATTTCACGAGAGCTTTCCAAAAAGCCCTCACTTTTTAAATTCTCACAATTAGAACCGGAGTTATGGCCATTTTAAGAAATTTTTTTTGGACCCTTATAGCTCGGGTCAGGGGGGTCGGGGGACCTTAAGTTTGGTATTGATGGAAAGCTCTAAGGCCCAGCTATAACATACTAAAATTTGAGCCCGCTCGATACCATAGGGACGGAGCTATTGAGAAAACAAAAAAAGGGGGGTCTTCAAAATGGCGGAAGGAGGGTTGGGGGGTGGGGGGTCAATGCACCAAGTTGCAATTTTCACCCGATATATAACCTTTGCCGAAAACCGCAAGTCGATATCTTTTTTAGTTTAGGAGCTATTAAGCTCCAAAGAGCGGCCGGCCGGGAACGTAAAATAGCCACATATATATTCGTGATCAGGAAGTGGCGAAACACATTTTGGCCAAGTTTGAGGTCGATCGGACGACATGAAATTTTGTTAGGATTATAGTAGGTGAGATTTTGTTAAGAATCTCACCTAATAGTCTTATTTTGTATGGGGGCTACTAGAAGGGGTGATGGACGAAGGGTTTGGTCTGTAGGGTTAAAAAGTTTTCTTTAAGACTTCTTCCAATGCTGTATTTCAACTTTCTATCTTTTCTCAAAAATGAGTTATAAGGTGAAATGCTCTAATTTTGTATGAGGGCTATCAGAATGGGGGGTGGAGGGAGGGGGTGCTATGAATAAATAAAAAGTTTGAGTCATACACTGACCCTGTACCAAAATTCATTAAGATCAGTTTTGTAGTTCTTGCGTAATTCATTCTCAAAACAGCGATTTTTCGGCAGGATAAAGGCCTTTTTAGAAGGACTCCCAGCGTTTATCGTCCTGGGTCCCGGCAATTTTTCAATCTTATATCAGTACCTACAAAATGCGCCTACTCTCGTTTGTGGCGATTCCGGGACCAGCGCCCATATAGTTTTGACCATTCTCCTTTGGAGGATCAGGCTGATCTTCTAAATTCGTGAGGTCTAGTGAAATTACGAGGATTAAGCCTTATCCACATGTGCAAAATATTTTAGTCCTGTCAAAATATTTGAAAAAAAAATTGGTGCTTTTTTATAACAAATTGAGCTTTTTTATAGTATATCTGTCACAATAAATCTATAACAATAAAACGCGAAACTGGACATGTGTTACTTGAACTGGCGAAAGCTGAGCCTGCAGTCTGATTTAGAGGTTTAGTAGCTTGTTTGGGCACTCTGTTGGATGTTGAAACAGACACGTGTACTGGAAACATGGTGATTGAAGTCTCATAAGAAGACCTTTCTGTCTGAGTAGAAGGTTTATGAGCTTGGCTGGAAACTTTATTGGAAATTTGAGTTGACACTTGATTTGGGAGAGTGCAATTTGAAGATCCAAAAGATTGTCCTGGGTTCTGACTTGAATATTCACGAGCTCGGTTGGACACTTGGTAGGGAATCTCTTCAACAGATTGGCAACAAATTGGATCACAAGTATTTTCAACAGCCCTGGGACCATCAAGTAGAATTATATTATCACTTGATGAATGAGAACCCAGCTCTAGGATATTTGATTTTATTTGAGAGGAAATCCCAGCCTTGCTCTCAGGAAATACGACGGAAACTGAAAAGAACACAATTCCCAAAAATATGGAAATAGCTAAATTAATATAATAGTAATTATCTGATTCTTCAGTACATTTCTTTATCAAAATTTTGTCGAGGAATGTCATGTTTTCAAATAGGTCCCAAGACTTGATAATGTATTTCCTCCCTCCTGCTGCTCCTGATCGTGGTTTCAATGCCTTCTCCTTTTCCTTTTCTCTCTTGTACTTTTCCTTCAGCGCCAGACTATGCCTTGATAATTTCTTCGGGAGGTTTTTGAAGTTCCTTTGCTATTTTTCCATACACTCTATCTTTCGCGACCACATTACGATATTCAAGACAATAAAGGTCCCAAATACAAGAGTTTTCACGCACTTCATTTATTATAAACTCCTGCTCGCGCGTACTTAATGCTTTCATTTCAGTTTTCACGAAAAATTATTAAAAATATCGAAAACCAATCTTTGTTTTTATTTTTCTTTTACCGCGCAATCACATAACATTTGACAGCTTTGACAGTATATCCATAAATTTTATTCCGAAATCTTTCCGAAAGTTGTTCCCGCCAAGAAAATAGTTCGCGTAATAATCACTCTGAGCGTGGAAAGCAATTTTTGTCATAAATATTTTTCTATTATAGCACCAAAGTTCAAGAGCGTTTAACTTTTTTCAATGAAAAAATTTTAAGCTCTCGCCTATTCTAGTGTGTAAAATAGCAAAAATATTTTGAGAGAGTAAATATTTTGCCCATCTGGATAATGCTTTAGGCGACATCAGGGCCAGTGCTGAAAATAAAAAGCTTCACTTTGGGTGTTTTTGGATGCTTTTCGAAATGTCAATTGTTACAAAAAATATGGAGGCCCTCCATATTTTATAGTGTTGCCATAGTGTTGCCAAGTCTAGGAGATTTTCACCAGATCTAGGAGATTTAAGAGGGCATCTAGGTCCGAAAATTTTGATCTAGGAGTTAGGAGAATTATTTAGGAGATTGGATTTCTTTTTTAGGTTTTTTTTAGGGAAATTTCTTTAACAAAAATACCTAAAGCATATGAAGAAATCAGGTTTTTTTTGAGGTTTTTACATCAAATGGAACGTTAAATTTTTAAAATTAAAAGTAGAAGAAGAAGAAGATGGATGTCGTGTAGTCTTTTCTCTCTCTCTCTTCTTCGGGCATCAGAGACGTCAAGCTTGACAACCTCGCGTTTGTTTAGATTTTTTTTTGAATAGTGGTGTGGTGTGGGTTGGGTGTGGATATCGAAGAAATCCAAAAGAAATAAATCATTCAGGCACACTCAGTAAGTTGATTGAAGTCGTAAATATGAAATTCTAGATACTCATCATAATCTCTTTACAGCCGCAGAAAGAAAAAAAGAATTTGTAAGAATCAAAAACTAGTCGCAGCCGTCATTTTAGAAGTTCCGGAAGATAGTACGTCAACACAGTTAACAATAGACTTGAAATGAGATTGGAATCTATCAAATGGATTTCTGATGCTAAGTTCTTCTTGCTAAGATTCAAGAGAACTTAAGAACTGCAGGCAGAGAAACTTCAACAGGTAGTACGATATTTTGTAATGAGGATTGATGTATAAAAGATTGAAACATCTCCAAGTTCAAAGAAACAGATGAAATTGCAACGAAAATTGACTTCCAATGGTCAAAAATTTCGTTTGTGGAGTGGGAGAAAACAGACAACATTATTGAATTTTGGTGCGAAGTCAGGAGCCACAAGGACGCTGCTGGAAACAACCCATTTTATGATCTTGCGGGATTCGCTCTTAAGGTTCTCTCCCTACCTTGGGCTAACGCTGAGGTGGAGAGAACCTTTAGCCAAATGAATATAGTAAAAAATCCATTAAGAAATAGAATGAGCGATCCCGTATTAGTATCAATTTTAAAAATTCGTGCTGGGTTAAAGAGGATGGGAAAATGCTGCAATGAAATAAGCCTTCCACTGCATATCCTTGGAAAAATTGGTACAAGTGCAGCGTACGAGGGAGAAGTGACAGTGGCAGAAGAAGACGAAATGAGAGACATTCCTTATTTATATTAAAATGATAATTTTTTTGTATTATTTTTGTGGTATTCTGTGATATTCTTCCTCTTTCAAATGTAAAAAATATATTTAAAACGTGAATCTTTTTTGGATTTGAAATTATTTTCAATAAATCATTAAAGAGCAAAAAATTCTTTCCTTAATTTCGCTCTTGATTTTGAGAAAAAAAAATCAATCTTTAATGACTACTAATTTTATTATACATGGCTCGCGTAAAAAATAAAAATAAGTGTCAAACCAATATTATAAATTAAATCAATTTTTTAACCCACACAAATGAAAAGTTGTGTATGAAATCTCATATTTCTTGTAAAAATTCTCATATTTTTACAAATAACAGATAAATATTCAAATTTTTGAATTTTAGGAGAATTCTAGGAATTTTTAGCTCTTGATTTAGGAGGAACTGTCATTAAAGTGTTGGCAACACTTTAATGACAGCACTCCATTGGAGGGTGGTCAAAGTCAATTATCGCAAAATCCCAAATCACGGAAAGATTGGAGTGACGGGGAGGTCAGGATGTTTATCTCCATATGGAGGGATCATCATTGCGACCTCCGCAGACAGAAAAGGCATCGAAAAGTCCATCAAGCGATGTCTGAAGAACTCAAGAAAAATGGTGTCAATAAGACCGAGAATGAAGTGAAAACTAAAATAAAAAATATGACTGCTCGATATAGGCAAGTACTTTAGTTCATAAAATTGATGAAATATTATCATAATACTCATTTGAGATTTGCGTGCCTTGTTTTCAGAGAAGAGAAGAGGAAAGTAGGCACTTCCGGGGGATCTCCATTCACTTGGGCTTTCTACGAAGAAATGAACAGTCTTATTGGAAATCTTCCAGTAAATGATGAAAATCTCCCAAGGGGCATTTGATATCCAAATAATGTATGTCTCAAATGTAACCAACATATTTTCAACGTAATCGAGCTATTTCTTAAAAATATAATGTATGAACACAATGGATATATATTATCTGAAAATTATGTACGTTGAATGCCAGTATAATAACTTGACTAAAAAATATATAGAAAAGGGACAGATAATCCTAACCGGCTTATGTAGGTGAGATTCTTAACGTGAGCTAACTCGGAGTGCATGCAAATTCGATTTGGAGCTGAAGTTGGGAGACGCCATTCAGTTATCTTGAATAAAATTCGTGAAATTATACAAATTTTGTATTTAAACCAAAATATCAAGGATTTGGATGAACTGACAGAAAAGTGATATATGGGTGAAATGTAGACCAGAATGTTCTCTATAATTTTTCCATAGAACATGATCTCATCGATTACTCAGAAGTCAAGATAATCGAGGTTTTTTGTTTCTTAACTTGTTTTTTCATCCAGAGTTCCCCAAGTAGTTATTTGTTGAACTTCAACTATATCAAAGAATTGTTGTCTTTTGTGGGACTTTCCATTTAAAACCCTATTTTAAGTGTCTTGGTGGAGTAGAGGCAGTCAAATTGGCATCTGAGTGATTTCAAAGCGTTTTTATGGGAAAAATCAATTTTTTCACACTTAAACGGCAAAATCTGAGTGATAGCTTAGTCTGAGTGGAAAATGATGTATGGACGAAATGTAGAGACAAATGTGCTCTACAATTATGTCGAAGTAATCATCAAAATCGGTTTAGCGACAGTCGAGATAATTGAGGTTATGTGATATTGAAATTGGTTTTTCGACTGTGGCGCCCCTGGTGTTGGTCCCACGAAGTTCAAATGTTCTAGAAAGTTGTAGCATTTGGTGAGATCTTTCGTTTAAGCCCTCATTCATCAAAATCGGTCACATAGAACCGGAGATATGATTTTTTGAATTTTGTGAACTTTGACCCCTCATATCTCCGGTTCTATTAAAACCACAGCGCACATACGCACCATTTTGGAAACGTCCTAGACTGGACTACAACATACTAAAATTTCATTAACTTGCACAATGCCGTTTTTGAGAAAAGTGACTTTGAATTTCGATGAATTTTGACGCTATCACAGCGCCACCTGTAGTGACTTTTTGAACTTCCATCTGAAAGTGCTCATCGAGACGAAACCAAAAAGGTAAAATTTATGTCGATATGTTAATTAGAACCGGAGATAGAGGCCGGTCAATGTTCGAACTTTGACCCCTTATAGCTCGGGTCAGGGGTTATGGATCGACTTAAGGTTTTTTTTGTTTGATAGGTATAATCAACGGCTACAACATACTAAAATTTCAGCCCGATTGCATAAGGAATTTTTGAGTTATTTAACTTTTAAGATTTAAAAATTTTCTTTTTAATAATAGCGCCCCTAGCGGTGGTTTTATGAACTTGCGATGTTAGAAGAGGAAGTGGCATTTCACGAGAGCTTTCCAAAAAGCCCTCATTTTTTAAATTCTGACAATTAGAACCGGAGTTATGGCCATTTTAAAAAAAATTTTTTGGACCCTTATAGCTCGGGTCAGGGGGGTCGGGGGACCTTAAGTTTGGTATTGATGGAAAGCTCTAAGGCCCAGCTATAACATACTAAAATTTGAGCCCGCTCGATGCCATAGGACCGGAGCTATTGAGAAAACAAAAAAAGGGGGGTCTTCAAAATGGCGGAAGGAGGGGTGGGGGGTGGGGGGTCAATGCACCAAGTTGCAATTTTCACCCGATATATAACCTTTGCCGAAAACCGCAAGTCGATATCTCTTTTAGTTTAGGAGCTATTAAGCTCCAAAGAGCGGCCGGACGGCCGGCCGGCCGGCCGGGAACGTAACTTAGCCCCCCATATATTCGTGATCAGGAAGTGGCGAAACACATTTTGGCCAAGTTTGAGCGCGATCGGACGACATGAAATTTTGTTAGGATTATAGTAGATGAGATTGTTAAGAATCTCACCTAATATCAAGGATTTGGATGAACTGACAGAAAAGTGATATATGGGTGAAATGTAGACCAGAATGTTCTCTATAATTTTTCCATAGAACATGATCTCATCGATTACTCAGAAGTCAAGATAATCGAGGTTTTTTGTTTCTTAACTTGTTTTTTCATCCAGAGTTCCCCAAGTAGTTATTTGTTGAACTTCAACTATATCAAAGAATTGTTGTCTTTTGTGGGACTTTCCATTTAAAACCCTATTTTAAGTGTCTTGGTGGAGTAGAGGCAGTCAAATTGGCATCTGAGTGATTTCAAAGCGTTTTTATGGGAAAAATCAATTTTTTCACACTTAAACGGCAAAATCGGAGTGATAGCGTGGTCTGAGTGGAAAATGATGTATGGACGAAATGTAGAGACAAATGTGCTCTACAATTATGTCGAAGTAATCATCAAAATCGGTTTAGCGACAGTCGAGATAATTGAGGTTATGTGATATTGAAATTGGTTTTTCGACTGTGGCGCCCCTGGTGTTGGTCCCACGAAGTTCAAATATTCTAGAAAGTTGTAGCATTTGGTGAGATCTTTCGTTTAAGCCCTCATTCATCAAAATCGGTCACATAGAACCGGAGATATGATTTTTTGAATTTTGTGAACTTTGACCCCTCATCTCCGGTTCTATTGAAACCACAGCGCACATACGCACCATTTTGGAAACGTCCTAGACTGGACTACAATATACTAAAATTTCATTAACTTGCACAATGCCGTTTTTGAGAAAAATGTCTTTGAATTTCGATGAATTTTGACGCTATCACAGCGCCACCTGTGGTGACTTTTTGAACTTCCATCTGAAAATGCTCATCGAGACGAAACCAAAAAGGTAAAATTTATGTCGCTATGTTAATTAGAACCGGAGATAGAGGCCGGTCAATGTTCGAACTTTGACCCCTTATAGCTCGGGTCAGGGGTTATGGATCAACTTAAGGTTTTTTTTGTTTGATAGGTATAATCAACGGCTACAACATACTAAAATTTCAGCCCGATTGCATAAGGAATTTTTGAGTTATTTAACTTTAAAGATTTAAAAATTTTCTTTTTAATAATAGCGCCCCTAGCGGTGGTTTTATGAACTTGCGATGTTAGAAGGGGAAGTGGCATTTCATGAGAGCTTTCCAAAAAGCCCTCATTTTTTAAATTCTGACAATTAGAACCGGAGTTATGGCCATTTTAAGAAATTTTTTTTGGACCCTTATAGCTCGGGTCAGGGGGGTCGGGGGACCTTAAGTTTGGTACTGATGGAAAGCTCTAAGGCCCAGCTATAACATACTAAAATTTGAGCCCGCTCGATGCCATAGGGGCGGAGCTATTGAGAAAACAAAAAAAGGGGGGTCTTCAAAATGGCGGAAGGAGGGGTGGGGGGTGGGGGGTCAATGCACCATGTTGCAATTTTCATACGATATTTAACCTTTGCCGAAAACCGCAAGTCGATATCTTTTTTAGTTTAGGAGCTATTAAGCTCCAAAGAGCGGCCGGACGGCCGGCCGGCCGGACGGACGGCCGGCCGGCCGGCCGGGAACGTAACTTAGCCCCCCATATATTCGTGATCAGGAAGTGGCGAAACACATTTTGGCCAAGTTTGAGCGCGATCGGACGACATAAAATTTTGTTAGGATTATAGTAGGTGAGATTGTTAAGAATCTCACCTAATATCGGTTATTTTCTATTAATACATGTAATACATTTCGTTTGATAAATTCCAGTTAATATTTTGTTATTTTCCCTTAAAATTACGACCAAACATTTTTAGTTCTATAAACAAGTCATAATATAATCTATTTTTGAGTGAAAATGTATAAAACTATGTCAAATATTTCTAAAGTATATTTATCTTACATATTCATTCCATTATGTTCACATAATGTCGTGAAATTGTATGAACATAATGTTCTGATACATTTTAGTTACATTTGTTCCATAAAAGACACAAGTTATATACAGCTTGTCTTCTTTTTGTATGACGCTGCCAGATTGTCAAATTCTGCTTTGTTTACTAAGCAGAAGTTCATCTGCGAGTGAAAATTTGTGAAAAAAGTGATGTTTATTATAAATTAAAGTATTGAAGTGTACCAGCGTATACAGTAAAGTCGAGCACACACATCGAAGAGGTCAAATTTGACAAAGTAAGGATAACTGATAGAAAAATAGTGAATTTATACTGTATTTTTGAGAGCTATCATTTTGTTTCTTTAATTGCAGTGTAGCGAAAGTACAAGCATTAAAACAAGTTCCTGATCTTCTGTCATGAAACTAAATTGCAGAAAAAGTGTCCAGAGTGCAGAAAAAGTCTATCAAATGCACAAAATTTCAGTGTTTTGACATTGTTTATTCTGAAGTGATATTATTTATACAAGGAGTCTGTAATGTAAACATATTGTACGACATAATGTAATTATAATCACAAAAATATGTAAAAACGTGTTTTCTTCTATATTTCTTATTTATTCAGGTTATAATATCTTGATTTTATTTTATCGGAATAAAATGAAAATTATGGCGCGGAAAATTATAGAAAATTGGCAACACTAAACCCAATTTAATTGAGAAATTGTGCAAAAAATATTTGTGTGTACCAATATATGTCCACAATTGTATTTAAAGTGATGTTCTATCAATACACGCAGTAAAAATCTGACATCCATAAGTTTTTTCAATGATACGATGGAAAAAGCAATAAATTTACTCAATTTTATTTTCTTTAATTTCACAGCTTTCCCTTGAGAATTTCAGATCGGGAAGAAAATTTTGTTCACTAATATTGTGTCCCTTAACGCAAAACAGTCGTTGCATTAAATCTTCATACGCAATAAAAGTGCACGAGTCACAGGAAATCTGACTGAATCGTTGATGATAAATAAATTATTTATTTGAGGAAAATGTTTAAGCAAGTCTTAAATGAAAATGGAAAAGCAATGACAAGTCTACGATCAGTAGTTATAAAATTGATATTGTATAGTGATTATATTTTATTTAGTCATAATCGATACATTTAACCGTACAAGATGACGTGATTATATCTAAAATAAATAATTGTTATATTTTGGATGCAAAAATTCCCCATTCACTCAAATATGGACCTCTTTTATGCAGTTATATAGAAGAAATATATAAAATCTTCGCCATCGTTTTCGTATAGATGTCAGACATCTCTACTCATTTATAGCGATAAATGCTCCTTGGGGGTAGACGAAGGTAATATCATCATGTCCTTGAGTGATTCATTGGCTGGAAATGAAGAGGAAATAGCCAGTTCATCAATCCAGGCCCAGGGACACCCAAATCCACGTCGACCTCGCAAAAGAAAGCTAATAAACGTTCAAGAGGAAATGTTGCAAGAGTTAAAACGTTCCAATGAAGCAGCAGAAAGAAACGATGAAATCGCAAATGCACACATGGAGGAATTCAATAGGATTGCCCAGCAACAGATCGCATTTAATGAGAAATTACTTGCCAGACTATTTCCTGAATAAAAATTGATTTGTAATTACAAAAAAACATCCTGTTGTAAACGATATCGGTGACAATAATAAAATATATTGAAGTACAGTAAGTAAATTTTATTCATTATTTTCATCCAGACGTCTATCCCGGGCCCAAAGGTAATCAGCAATTGTATTGCGGACAGTTATTCCATCACCTGTTGGTGCTCGCATTATGACATGGACAGGCTGTTCTCGGTTCTCCAATTGTTCAGAACTAGCCACATCAAATTCCTCATTCAAATAATCATTCTTTTCATTTAAAATATTATGAAGGATACACGAAACCCTGATAACTATTGAATCATTTTCCAGCATTAGTTCGAGACCATTACCAATCCTTCGAAAACGATTTTTGAGCTGGCCAAATGCATTCTCGGTCACTCTTCGTGCTCTGGACAGCATATAATTAAAGTGCTTTTCTTTTGGAGTGAGATTGTCATGGGGATAGGGTTTCATGAGAAACCTGTCCAAACGGAAAGCAGAATCACCCAAAAGTAAAATTGGCACCTGGACTCCTTGAATAACTTTGAGGAACCTTTGAAATGTCTCATCTTCATTATGCAGTCGTCGAATGATTGACCTTTCGAAGATGTGGGAATCATTATTTCTCCCTGGCGAACCAATATTCACATAAGTGAATCTGTACCGATAGTCAACTGCCGCCAAGAGAACAATTAAATACCATCCTTTATAATTATGGTAATCTACTTTGTCCTCATCATTTACTTTAATCTCTATATGGCACTCATCTATCGCACCATAGCATTGAGGAAATCCCCAAACTACTTCAAATCCAGATCTCATCTCAATGATTTTATCCTCGGTTGGAGGATAAAAATTGATAAATTGTGGTTCAAAAACCTCTTTTATAAGATGACAAAACTCCAAGAGAATTTGTCAGACAGTGCTCTCCCCAATACCGAAGAGATTAGCTATCGTTCGGTATTCCGCAGAAGATCCCAATGAATATAGAGCTACAGCAATTCTCTTCGGAACGGAAATTGGATCTCGAAAATGTGTGTATTGGCGAACAAGATCCTCATGCAAGCGTTCTACAAGAAAATCTAGAGTTGAACGAGACACACGGAAGTTCCTTTTGAATTCATCATCATTGTAAAGAGGAACTTCAGTCTCCCAAAATGTTCCCGATCGGTCCTACAAGTTTAAAGTTGAGCGATAATTAAATATTTCTTTTCATTAGTTGTCCTCAAAGAATTTGGATAAGTTACCAGGCACCAAATTCTGCGGTCCCGTCCGCCATTCATTAGCATGATTTGGGAAAGTATCCTTGATCTTCTCCTCTCTCTATGGCTCTTTCGTCTATAATATAGACACACGTTGCGGAGCCGATCAATTTGTTTTTGAACAATAAAATTTTGCCACAGCAAATACTCCATATTTTACTATTTACTTTAGTTTGACAGTTCATGCAAAAAGCACTAATCCCTAATCCTAAACCTTCAGTGTATGATAGTTTGAGCTGATCCATTACCGCCAAATTTTTCGAGCTGAGTATTCTCGAGGATCAGCCTGTGTCTATTTTCGGTATAAGGAATGGGTTAACTCTTTCCGGACCACAACATATCCAGCGAACGATTTTCAGTAAAACTCACTTTATTGTAAGTCTTAGTGGTCAAATATGATACTTTTGTAGAGAAAGAATTTTCTCCGCCTCTGGGAACTTCGAAAACTCATGGGTACTCTCGTCCCCAAAAGAACGAAAAGGAGACAAACTTCAACTTTTCCCAAAGCCAATAATATCAATTTTGTGAATTATTTTTGCATGTCAAATGACTCCTTTGCAATGTTGATCACTAAAACAAGAAGAATTATTGACCAGTATCTTGTGGGATGTCCAGGAAGTGCTAAAAAGGACACCCAGCTCCTGCTTGCCAACAGATTCCTCAAAATATTTCACAGAATAACACTTTAACACACATTTCTCTCAACAGGATGTTATTGCAGACACATTAAGCTTTCTCAAGAGCCAAAAAAACACTTCCTGGACAATCAGAATTCACCAAAATCTGGAAGAATAGGAAAAACTTCCCCGAAAGCAATCTCCTTCGCTGCCAAATGTCAAAATTATCGGCCATATTGACAAAAATTTCGCTCCCGCTTGAAATTTTCTTACAAGGTTGGTGTCAAAAAGCAAATGGCGGACATTGGCGGGATAACCTTACATTTGACCTCTAGATTTTTGGGGACGAGAGTACCCATCAACTTTGAACAAGTTTTTTGAAAATTTAAGAAAAAAATAGTTTTCGAATTTATGTAATTTGTAATTGTTAGTTATCATACTTATTGGCCCCGAGAGGTTTTTCCTTATTCGGGTCTAGAAATATGAAAAAAGTCACAATATGTGCAAGGAAGCAGAAAATCGAAAATTCACGATTTTTGACCAAGAATATTCTAGCTCAGGAGTTAATTGGGATGCTGCAAAAAATATCCTAGATTTGGACATCCTTATAGTTTGTAATTATCCAGAAGAATCGGAATTTTATCGATTCTAGATAGTCCAAAAAAAAAATTCTTTTTTCCATGGGTACCCAGAGTCCCAAAGGAGACGAAAGAGTTAAAAGCAGATTCGTCCATATTCCAGATTCGATCAGGGTGTGCAAGAACCTCGACATCATCTCCTAATTGTTTGACAACATCTCTGAACCAATCACGAATCTTTTGCTCAGTAACGCTTCCACGAGCCTTATTGACGTACTCAGCATGCTTCCGCCGAATTTCTAGATGTCGACGGAGAAATGCATAGTACCACATCTTCGATGGTTTAATATTAATCTTGGACTCATTTTTATCTTGTCGAGTCTCATTAATCCTCTGAGCAGTCGCTAATAGCCCTTCCATTGTGACAGGGAAACCATGCTCGGCTGCATCTATAATCCACTTCACAATTTCGTCTTCTATGTCCTTGCCTAGGACACTATGGTAACCCCTTTTGCCACAAGAACCCTTTCAGGATTTGCCACTCATTCTGCTTCTCAAAGTAAACCGAGGAACTCGACATTCCTTGGCTGCTGTGGCAACAGGGGTTCCATTTGCAATTGCTTTTAAAGCCTGATTTACACTTTCCGGTGAATATTTTGGTTTGGTTGGCTTTTTTGGCTTCTTTTTCTTGGGCGCCATTGGAGGTTTTTCGAGAACTGAAGAAATTATGTAAACGACAGAAATTAATAGTAGGGGAGACAGGGGTAGAATTAGCCAGCAAATGAAGCTTTCGTTTTCACACATAATTTGTAATAAAATGGTAAAGTCTGCGTAATGTTTTTATACCCCATAAGTTACACTCGGATATTGGCTTTAGGAGATTGTGTAGTTCAGACCTGTAGTTTCCTTAATTTTCCTTCGAGAAGAAAATTAAAAAACTAAGGCACTTTGGCTAAATGTTCCCCGGTTCGGGGAACATATAGCCAATTTCGGGGCAAATGTAGCCACGAATTTTTTCAACACTACATTTACATTGGATGTACCAAATACTATTCCGCTTGATACTCGGAAACTCACTAATGTTGCGCGAATCACTTAAATTTGTAAGAAATTACTTGAAATAACTATTCCACATCATTTTGTAATCGAGTCACAATTGATTGCGAAATTCGCAAAGGAAATCCATTTCACCACTTTGCTGACATATGGTAACACTAGAAGGAGTGGTGAATAAGATTTTATGAACTTTCTCACCTAAAAATTATTTAGCGGTAAATTGCGAAAAATGAAAAAAAAATAAATAGGATAAATAAACAACAAATGAAAATCATGTTTCCTCTTTAATTCCATTATTCCTTTTCTTTTTTAATGATAAGAATGGTAGGGAGATTCTCCTTCTCCACTTTAACTTTCCTTTTCGGGTTTTTATTCTGAGGTTTTTTCTTTTCCTTTTCTTCCTTTATCTGCATTTTCTGGTGATCTTCCTTCTTCTTCTGGAGTTCCTCCTTCCTTCTCTTTTCTGGACTGCCGGTTATATAGTGGACTTTTGACCCCTTTTCCCCACACTGGTTAATGGTTTAGGTTTAGGGATTGGACGTATGTCCTCTATATTTGCGCAAGAGTCTGAGTGAAGGACTGAGAGTGAAGTTGTTGATGCAGAACACTCTGGACATAGTGTTCTATCAGTGTTTAAATGATCCACGTCTGACTCCGTAATTGTACTCTCATACTGGCTCAATAAATTGTACTCTTGGCATAGCGAGGAGCGGTCAAAGGGATAAATTCCACTTTTAATAAATCCGGAACAGATGTTTTTCTTGCTGAAAGCGCTTTTTATAGCAACTGACGACACTCGGACAATGTTATGTATGGTGATCCTTTTGCCCGGATTGGCACTCATCCACCCATTGAAGAGATTCTTGCATCGTGTCTTAAGCGGACCAAAGACACTAATGTCCAAGGGTAGAACACGATAGGGTTCGACTTCGAAGAGATATGGTGGATCTATATATATCTATCTATTCCGTAGTACTTCGAGGCTTGCCGGATACTTTTCTTCCCCTTCCGGATGTCTTCGATTGCATCTCTCATTTTTTCCTCGGAAATCACGGCTCGGTCGGTTTTTCTTGTGTAGGTTCTCATTCTTGACTGGAATAGAAATCAACGGCAATAGAATAAAAAAAAACACCCACGACCGAAACAGTTTTCTTAATTCTGCAAATTTTTTGTTTATAATTTTTGCACTACCCATAAAGTGAGGTTAGGTTACAACACAAAAATACTGTAAACACTTTTCATACAAATGTACTTGCGTAATTATATTATTGGACAATTACAAAGACCTAAAAGAAGTAAAAATCTTGTAAAATAGTACTTACAGAGTCACTTTTTAATAAATTTCCAATCACGAAGCTCACAGTAAAAAACACCTCCAATCGTTTTGACAACCGGTTTTTCACCACTAGTAATTAGAGGTGCCCTCTGTTATTCCCCATATTGGTGTTGCCAGTGTGACATGCTACATCTGCCCCAAAAGTCTGGCTATATCTTCCCCGAGGACTGTTTAAGTGATAATAATTATACATATAAAAGGAGGTTTGGATCCTCAAAGTCAAAAATATCTGATAATTACCCCTAATGAACCAGGAACAAGATAATGCCTGAATATATAATTTAACAATTCAGATGTTCAATTGCCAAGGCAAAAATATACGCAACAAAATTACAGTTTTAGGTCGATTTTATAAAAATGCTTATAAATTGAAATATAGGAGACCTAAGCTGATAAATATTTTAGAGAATATAGGAATAGGCGTCTAAATTGATTTAGCAATAGTTTTCATAACATTCTGTTTAAGATAGACTAGAAAATTGCACTGTCTATTTCTACCCCTGGCTATTTCTACCCCGGTCTCCCCTACTGTGAAAGTTTTCATTGCATTGCAAATTTTACCTTTATTTAGGGAGACCGTATTCCACTAATAAACACTAAATAATGCTACAGAAACGTTGGAATTCTTTAACATTAACCAAGAAAACAAAACGGCGCTATTGAAATGTCATAGAGTTTCTTTTGAATCCCGATAGGTGCGCCACGTGGAAAATGAATGGCGAAAAGTTACACAATTATGAAATATAAGCCCTTTTCGCCACATCCAAATTTAACTTTATTTCTTTAAAATATTCTTTAACTTGCATTTCACAGGAAAATTTGGTTAATTAGAGATGGATTTACAATGAAAAATATCAAATATCTCGCAGTAATAAAATAAAATAATGCCAAACAATTTCTCTTGAGGTTAACAAATTTCTTAAGAATCCCATGTTTTTTCCATAATAGTTGACATCGTCCAGAATTTTTCTAATTATTTTGCAATTAAATTGTGTAAATAATATGTCTAAATCTAAAGCATCTGTTCGATTCGTTGCAATAACAAACTAATAATTATCTTAAATTGGTGATTTTATATCAGGTGGCGAGAAAGTGCTTACTGGCGAAAAAGTACTGACTCTACCCTACCTATAAACTCGTTAATTCATTAAATAAAGAAAAGCTAAGTCTTCGGACTAAAATATGAAATCCAAACAAAAAAGAACATTTAAATCTAATTTCCATATGGTAACCCCAATGCTGTTAAATGTCAAAAAGGTGGAAAAATATGGCGATATGGGGTTGCCCTGTTGAGGTACAAATGCAAATAACAGAGCGCACCCAATTTGACAGATTCTCAAGCACCAAATGCAATGCCCTCAATGCAGCCCCAAAAATGTCAAAAGAAAATTAATTTTAAGTCTAAAAAACTCACCTGTTTGCATCCACAGTCCAAAAGGTGGCAGGGAAATATCTCTGAGCTCCCTAAGATCCTCATTAAATCACCGATATTCCAGCGTCCGTCTCAGGAAACTCTCTCTAGCCCCCACAAAACCACAATTTCTTTTTTTTCTTTCAGAGACACACACAAAAAGGATGCTTAAAATTTTAAGAATTAACACAGAAAACACTATTCTTGGTCAGTCACTGGAGAAAATTTGAAGGGATCCAGCTGGAGCCAGACCATTTGGAGGTGAGAGCCAGAGAAGAGGGACACCTGGAGAATTTTTCCACGCAGCGGACACACAAAAACAAGGCCCCCTTCTGTTTCTTTTTCTCTCTGTCAAAAACTTCTTCTTTTTCTCTCTCTCTCTCCAGTAAAAGAAAGGGGAAAAAATCTTTTCTGCCAATTCTTTTTTTTTTTGGTTACTCCAATTTCTCCCTGAATTTCTTGGCAATCGGCAATGAATTTGGCAATTCCCTTTTCTGTCTCTTTTTTTCCTTTCTTTCTCCTTCTGGTGCCGTTTATTCCTGGAGAAGATTTTTCAGTCTCACCGAGTGAAAACACTGCCCAAAAATCTCTCCCTTCTGCTCTATCTCTTTCTCTTTCCTTTCCTATATATTTTCCGACAAAAATGCTTCAACACGATGTACAATAATTCCACTGGATTTTTTTTTTATTGACAATTCCACTCTTGCCAGATGGGAAAAGAGCAAAGAAAGCACCCTATAGCCGATCGGGCGCAAAGTTTCAGAGTAACAGAAAAATCCATGGAATTTATCTTCTATTTTTCCGCGTGAGTTTCCGTGGAAAAAAACGCTAATATTCTGCTTGGAATTCTGCGGAGTTATCGGTTTGTTTTCGTGTGGATTTCCTTGAAGAAAAATCCACGGTATTTTCTTGCAACATATCTGAGACCATTCCCTGGAAATTGATTCAAAATTTCCTTTAAATATTCCGAGTACAATTTCCTTTCCATTTCCGGCTAAGAATCCATGGAATTGTACGCAAATTTTCCTTTTAATTTCTTTGAGGCCTCGAAAAAGTGAATAGAGGCCTCGAAAAAGTCACCTTTTTCAGTTCCACGCGTGCAGTGAAAGTGAAAAGTAGTGCTCCCGCAAGGAATTTACTGATTTTTGGTAAGTGAGATATCATTTTGAACCCCTTTACCTTGTGAAATGTCTCGGCAAAGAGAAGCCAAAAACTTTCTTGATAAAGATGCAGCCCGCAAAAGGAGGACAAGACAAGTCCGCAAAGATTTATTGCGCGACTATCCGGAAACATTAAATGCGCTCGAGAAAAGACTTTGTGCTGGACCACTTTCAGGGATGGGTTTTTCGCGTCTAGAAAATTCATCTGAATTGTATGTGGGTTATCGGGAGAATTTAGATACAGTCGGTGCAGTAGGATTTTGTCACCCACACGTCCCAAACCAAATATCAGCACAATCGTCCCAGTTTCAGCTGCCTGTGGTGCCTGTGATACCCAAGAATTTGGACTTTGAAAATCCGTTTTACATTTAAGGGATTTTACATTTTCTTTGAAGCCTTGATATTGCAAAATTTGATAGGCTTTTTTTAAGATTGAACGAAATATTATATTTTAAATTAAAATATTTTTTAAGAATACGAATCCGTTTTGCAATACTGCGTTTAACGCTTTAAGGACGAGGGGGTAAAAATTGGTGGGGTGGTCAAAACAAAACCACTTTCTAACTTTTAAGAGCGAAACATATCTTTAGAAGACCGTAGGAAAAATTTCATTTTTGGTTCACCGGTGACCCAATCGTCTTTAAAGGGTTAAATATTTATCTCAGGTTTGAAAATACTATACCTATCATTAAGATCTTAATTTGTACTTTTACGTGAGTTATTAAATTGAGCAAATAGCTTCGCTTTTTCTAGAGTTTTTTTTTTCATACCCCCACACAACAAAAATGGCCGTTGAGATGGTGGACCTCGAAATGGCTTCCTCATCAAGTAAGTAGTGTAGTACATAAAAATTGATAAAATTTCTTTACGACAATAATTTATTTATCTTTTTCTTTTAAAGTACTGCAAGCAATTTGCACAGAAATAAGAATTACGAGGGAATACGAAGAAGCCAATAATAAGGCTTTAACAACAGCTCTCGAACAGCTGAAAGATCTGCAGACCCGAGTGGAATCTATCGAGAGAGCACTACGTCCTGCGAGACCAAGTTTCCCAATATTTGATATGGCGGGCCTTCTAGAGGTCAACAAGTCATGGCAGCACGATTTGACGTCAAGGAATAGACTGGTAAAAAAATTTGTATTAGAAAAAGATACAAGGATTGACGGAAGTGTCTCATGTTTATTTATCATAGAATTTTGCCTAAAATTTATTTTTATATGTGAATTATTTTTATTGTCTATCTTGTTAAATGAAACGACATTCATAATGCTAAATGAAACCTCTTTCAATAATTTAGAAAAATATAAATTACTATAGGGTAAAGTCGTCTGCCTTTGAATGCAGCAGCCTTTAAATATTTCAATTTTTCTCTTATTTCTCAAAAATAAAATGTTCCAGTCTGTAAACTATACTTAATACTATTACATATTTTTTATTAACTTTGATTAATAAACTCAAATTTTTATTCTGGGAAATAAGAGAAAAACTGAAATATTCAAAGCTGTTGCATTCAAAGGCGGACGGATTAATCATTTAAGTTTATGATGCAAAAAAAATTAATTTTTAAAATGAAGTAGAAATAATAATACTGAAATTGACCTCAGATTTATTAGGTGAGATTTTTAACAATTCCTAGAGCTTAATATCTCCTAAACTAAGAGAGATATTGACTTGCGGTTTATGGCAAATATATAAAGGCCCAAAAGAATTTCTTAAAATGGCTATAACTTCGGTTCTAATTATCAGAATTTAAAAAATGAAGATATTTTAAGAAGGATAAAAAAAATCAATTTTCTGAGTTAAATATCTCAAAAACTTTTTTGTGCATCCGACTCAATTTTTAGAGTTGTAGCCGCAGATTATACCTTTCAAACAAAAAATACTTAAGTCGATCGATAACCCCTGACCCGAGCTATAAAGGGTCAATGTTCGAAAGTTAGTCGGCCTATATCTCCGGTTTTAATTAAAATTTTGACCTAAATTTTGGGTTTTTGTCGCTACAGGTAGCGCTGCAATGGTATCAAAATTTAAATTAATTTTTCTCAAAAACGCCATTGGTCATTTTGATAAAATTTGAAAGTGGTGTAGCCTAGGCTATGAAGTTTACAAAAACTGGCGTGGGCTCGCTGTAGTTACAACAGAACGAGAGATATGAGGGATCTAATTTCAGGAAATTCAATCCGCCATAACTCCAGTTATATTTGACCGAATTTTATGAGTGAGAGCTTAAATGAAAGATCTCACAAAATGCTACAACTCTCTAAAACATTTGAACTTCGTAGGACCAACGCAAGTGGAAGAAGGGCCGCACTTCAGCTCTAAATCGAATTTGCATGCATTTCGATTTTGCTCACGTTAAGAATCTCACCTACAATAAACTGATCTAGGGTTATCACCAGCTTTATGTTCAATCGCTTTTACAGGAATTTGAATTGAAATCCCTGATAACGTCTAAAAAATGGCTTACAAGGATCTTCAATGATGATTTCCTAGATCACACCTTTTGTCTTCAGCCCAATAATGAGAAACTAAATTTAAAAGAGCAGCCTGTCATTCAGTGGTGTCTGGGTAAGTGTATTTAAAAAGATATTTTTATTATGTATTAAAGGAAAAATCTATATAAAAAAATTAGGAAAACGAGACTTCTTGCTCCTCTAAGTAAAAATATGATTAAAAAGGTCAGTCAAAATAAAATATAAATACGTTATTGTTAATTAATATGTACCAAATAATTGTAATTTTTCATTGTAAGTTAATTTATTTAAAGCTTTTGTGTGATTTTGCTTACTTTTTGTGGGTGTTTTGTTATTGTATAAATGCTTATTGCCTAGAATTAATATTTTTGATCAATCAAATATGCATGTATTTTAAATATTACTGGAATGTTCAAAATATGAATGTTTCCAATCTAAAACACCCTTTGGTTAAAATTGTATGCCTTTCGCACTGGCTGTTGCTTTTTCATATGCAAAATGTAAAAAAAAATTTCCAGATCAATCATCTGCTTTTTGCTCTGTTCTTACACATTATCTGTCCTAATTTTTAATAAAACGCAAACCATTTTCATAAATTCGTTTGATTAACAATCTCTATTCTATATATACATACAAGCTACTCAGTCAATTCCACAGTGTAATTAATTTTAACAAATTTCAGGTTCTATCGGCGATCAAGGGGCATCATCATTGTCCCATCAATTCAAATGTGTAAAAGACAACAAACGAAAGGAAAGGAAGAGACTGGAGAAGCTAATCCAGCAACCCATGTCGTAATAGGTGGTTTGATACTTCATTGTGGAAACGGGATCCAGAAGGACCGTTAATACCTCTTGGGAATTGAATACATAGAAGAGGTCCCTTCAAAGGTTAACTTCAGTTGCATAAAAAAAAATAGATACGAATGTATTCTTTTCTTCAATGAATTGACTTTTTTTGCATTTTCATTCATTCATTTTCAATTGCATATCCCTATTGGGCTCGCGGGGGACTATATGAGAATTTATGGGAATTTATTTTATATATATATATATATATGAATTATTAAAATAAAATGAAAAACAAGTAATTAGTGTTTATTATTATTGTATTGGGAAAATATATTTTAAAAAATTCACAGGAAAAGTCTAGGAATTTCTCAATAACAATCCATGGAAGCCTTTCAGACCGTTGCATGGAAAATTCTGCGGAGATTTTTCTTGGAAATAAACAGGATTTTTCCGAATATTTAAAGGGCTGATTATCAATTTTAGCGCTAATAATCCCTGGGAAAAGGCGCGGAAATTTTCTCCGGAAAAGTCCATGGAAACTCGCGGACATTTCTTATTAGACGGTCCTATAGAGAGTTCCGCAAACGTCCATGGAACTCTAGAAGGAAAATTAGCGCCAAATTCCTCCTCGGAAGCCCACGCGGATTTTCAGCGGTAAAATCCAGGGAACTCCAGGCGGATTTTTAGCGTTAAAATCAGCGGACATGGCAGAAAAGACTGCTGGAAAGCCAGTGGAATTTCCGCGGCCGTCGGCTATAGGGTATATCCCAAAATACCCTAGAATTTAATATTCACTTCACGAGGTATTGGAGCCATTAGAACCCCTTTAATACCAAAAGTATCCCATAAATATATTGATTCTAGCACGGAGAGAGACAAAAAGAGGCTGCGATTAACTTTTTTGTGTCATAACTTTAATACTTTTTGGGTATACAAATATATCGACATTTTTTAATGTTAATTTTACACCTTTTAAGGGTAAAATCAACATGAAAGAAGGGTAACTTTAACCCTCAATACACCTAAAAAGAGTAATATTTACACAGATTTCGGATCAATACTGCAGGGTAAAATTAACATTTACGGAATGTTATTTTAACTTTTTCGGATTTCTCTCAGTCAGGATCTTTTTTTTCTCTGTGTTGGTACGTAAAATTTCTAATTTATCAGTAAATAAATAAAAATAGTCAAATGGAGGCCAGATTATTCAAGATAAGTCCCCTCTTTAGCTCCCTGCGGGCAAAGCATTCCAGAGAATGTCGCCCTTCACAAATATGGAGTTGCGAAATTTACGACTCTCTGAACCAAATACACGGAGACACGAAAACGGAAGATGATTCAGCAACCACAAGCTCTGCAAGGTACCACGTATCACGGCCTACGAGTCGAAAGAATTCTGGCAATGACTTTTCATGTGAATGTTATGTCCTAGAAACATATACGACTTAGGCCTAGAGACGGCTTAACGTAATTGTAATCA
>NW_026604545.1:0-24369 GCF_024763615.1 Phlebotomus papatasi
GGTGCCAACTTTGCGGGGTCTATCTCTTCTAGTTTAGGAGATATTCGCGTTTAAAGATTTGCATACAATATAGGCCTAAAAAATTATTTTTTTGGTGCCAACTTTGGGGGGTCTATCTCTTCTAGTTTAGGAGATATTCGCGTTTAAAGATTTGCATACATTATAGGCCTAAAAAATTATTTTTTTGGTGCCAACTTTGGGGGGTCTATCTCTTCTAGTTTAGGAGATATTGGCGTTTAAAGATTTGCGTACAATTTAGGCCTAAAAAATTATTTTTTTGGTGCCAACTTTGGGGGGTCTATCTCTTCTAGTTTAGGAGATATTCGCGTTTAAAGATTTGCATACAATATAGGCCTAAAAAATTATTTTTTTGGTGCCAACTTTGGGGGGTCTATCTCTTCTAGTTTAGGAGATATTCGCGTTTAAAGATTTGCATACAATATAGGCCTAAAAAATTATTTTTTTGGTGCCAACTTTGGGGGGTCTATCTCTTCTAGTTTAGGAGATATTCGCGTTTAAAGATTTGCATACAATATAGGCCTAAAAAATTATTTTTTTGGTGCCAACTTTGGGGGGTCTATCTCTTCTAGTTTAGGAGATATTCGCGTTTAAAGATTTGCATACAATATAGGCCTAAAAAATTATTTTTTTGGTGCCAACTTTGGGGGGTCTATCTCTTCTAGTTTAGGAGATATTCGCGTTTAAAGATTTGCATACAATATAGGCCTAAAAAATTATTTTTTTGGTGCCAACTTAGGGGGGTCTATCTCTTCTAGTTTAGGAGATATTCGCGTTTAAAGATTTGCATACAATATAGGCCTAAAAAATTATTTTTTTGGTGCCAACTTTGGGGGGTCTATCTCTTCTAGTTTAGGAGATATTCGCGTTTAAAGATTTGCATACAATATAGGCCTAAAAAATTATTTTTTTGGTGCCAACTTTGGGGGGTCTATCTCTTCTAGTTTAGGAGATATTCGCGTTTAAAGATTTGCATACAATATAGGCCTAAAAAATTATTTTTTTGGTGCCAACTTTGGGGGGTCTATCTCTTCTAGTTTAGGAGATATTCGCGTTTAAAGATTTGCATACAATATAGGCCTAAAAAATTATTTTTTTGGTGCCAACTTTGGGGGGTCTATCTCTTCTAGTTTAGGAGATATTCGCGTTTAAAGATTTGCATACAATATAGGCCTAAAAAATTATTTTTTTGGTGCCAACTTTGGGGGGTCTATCTCTTCTAGTTTAGGAGATATTCGCGTTTAAAGATTTGCATACAATATAGGCCTAAAAAATTATTTTTTTGGTGCCAACTTTGGGGGGTCTATCTCTTCTAGTTTAGGAGATATTCGCGTTTAAAGATTTGCATACAATATAGGCCTAAAAAATTATTTTTTTGGTGCCAACTTTGGGGGGTCTATCTCTTCTAGTTTAGGAGATATTCGCGTTTAAAGATTTGCATACAATATAGGCCTAAAAAATTATTTTTTTGGTGCCAACTTTGGGGGGTCTATCTCTTCTAGTTTAGGAGATATTCGCGTTTAAAGATTTGCATACAATATAGGCCTAAAAAATTATTTTTTTGGTGCCAACTTTGGGGGGTCTATCTCTTCTAGTTTAGGAGATATTCGCGTTTAAAGATTTGCATACAATATAGGCCTAAAAAATTATTTTTTTGGTGCCAACTTTGGGGGGTCTATCTCTTCTAGTTTAGGAGATATTCGCGTTTAAAGATTTGCATACAATATAGGCCTAAAAAATTATTTTTTTGGTGCCAACTTTGGGGGGTCTATCTCTTCTAGTTTAGGAGATATTCGCGTTTAAAGATTTGCATACAATATAGGCCTAAAAAATTATTTTTTTGGTGCCAACTTTGGGGGGTCTATCTCTTCTAGTTTAGGAGATATTCGCGTTTAAAGATTTGCATACAATATAGGCCTAAAAAATTATTTTTTTGGTGCCAACTTTGGGGGGTCTATCTCTTCTAGTTTAGGAGATATTCGCGTTTAAAGATTTGCATACAATATAGGCCTAAAAAATTATTTTTTTGGTGCCAACTTTGGGGGGTCTATCTCTTCTAGTTTAGGAGATATTCGCGTTTAAAGATTTGCATACAATATAGGCCTAAAAAATTATTTTTTTGGTGCCAACTTTGGGGGGTCTATCTCTTCTAGTTTAGGAGATATTCGCGTTTAAAGATTTGCATACAATATAGGCCTAAAAAATTATTTTTTTGGTGCCAACTTTGGGGGGTCTATCTCTTCTAGTTTAGGAGATATTCGCGTTTAAAGATTTGCATACAATATAGGCCTAAAAAATTATTTTTTTGGTGCCAACTTTGGGGGGTCTATCTCTTCTAGTTTAGGAGATATTCGCGTTTAAAGATTTGCATACAATATAGGCCTAAAAAATTATTTTTTTGGTGCCAACTTTGGGGGGTCTATCTCTTCTAGTTTAGGAGATATTCGCGTTTAAAGATTTGCATACAATATAGGCCTAAAAAATTATTTTTTTGGTGCCAACTTTGGGGGGTCTATCTCTTCTAGTTTAGGAGATATTCGCGTTTAAAGATTTGCATACAATATAGGCCTAAAAAATTATTTTTTTGGTGCCAACTTTGGGGGGTCTATCTCTTCTAGTTTAGGAGATATTCGCGTTTAAAGATTTGCATACAATATAGGCCTAAAAAATTATTTTTTTGGTGCCAACTTTGGGGGGTCTATCTCTTCTAGTTTAGGAGATATTCGCGTTTAAAGATTTGCATACAATTATAGGCCTAAAAAATTATTTTTTTGGTGCCAACTTTGGGGGGTCTATCTCTTCTAGTTTAGGAGATATTCGCGTTTAAAGATTTGCATACAATATAGGCCTAAAAAATTATTTTTTTGGTGCCAACTTTGGGGGGTCTATCTCTTCTAGTTTAGGAGATATTCGCGTTTAAAGATTTGCATACAATATAGGCCTAAAAAATTATTTTTTTGGTGCCAACTTTGGGGGGTCTATCTCTTCTAGTTTAGGAGATATTCGCGTTTAAAGATTTGCATACAATATAGGCCTAAAAAATTATTTTTTTGGTGCCAACTTTGGGGGGTCTATCTCTTCTAGTTTAGGAGATATTCGCGTTTAAAGATTTGCATACAATATAGGCCTAAAAAATTATTTTTTTGGTGCCAACTTTGGGGGGTCTATCTCTTCTAGTTTAGGAGATATTCGCGTTTAAAGATTTGCATACAATATAGGCCTAAAAAATTATTTTTTTGGTGCCAACTTTGGGGGGTCTATCTCTTCTAGTTTAGGAGATATTCGCGTTTAAAGATTTGCATACAATATAGGCCTAAAAAATTATTTTTTTGGTGCCAACTTTGGGGGGTCTATCTCTTCTAGTTTAGGAGATATTCGCGTTTAAAGATTTGCATACAATATAGGCCTAAAAAATTATTTTTTTGGTGCCAACTTTGGGGGGTCTATCTCTTCTAGTTTAGGAGATATTCGCGTTTAAAGATTTGCATACAATATAGGCCTAAAAAATTATTTTTTTGGTGCCAACTTTGGGGGGTCTATCTCTTCTAGTTTAGGAGATATTCGCGTTTAAAGATTTGCATACAATTTAGGCCTAAAAAATTATTTTTTTGGTGCCAACTTTGGGGGGTCTATCTCTTCTAGTTTAGGAGATATTCGCGTTTAAAGATTTGCATACAATATAGGCCTAAAAAATTATTTTTTTGGTGCCAACTTTGGGGGGTCTATCTCTTCTAGTTTAGGAGATATTCGCGTTTAAAGATTTGCATACAATATAGGCCTAAAAAATTATTTTTTTGGTGCCAACTTTGGGGGGTCTATCTCTTCTAGTTTAGGAGATATTCGCGTTTAAAGATTTGCATACAATATAGGCCTAAAAAATTATTTTTTTGGTGCCAACTTTGGGGGGTCTATCTCTTCTAGTTTAGGAGATATTCGCGTTTAAAGATTTGCATACAATATAGGCCTAAAAAATTATTTTTTTGGTGCCAACTTTGGGGGGTCTATCTCTTCTAGTTTAGGAGATATTCGCGTTTAAAGATTTGCATTATAGGCCTAAAAAATTATTTTTTTGGTGCCAACTTTGGGGGGTCTATCTCTTCTAGTTTAGGAGATATTCGCTAAAGAATAAATATAGGCCTAAAAAATTATTTTTTTGGTGCCAACTTTGGGGGGTCTATCTCTTCTAGTTTAGGAGATATTCGCGTTTAAAGATTTGCATACAATATAGGCCTAAAAAATTATTTTTTTGGTGCCAACTTTGGGGGGTCTATCTCTTCTAGTTTAGGAGATATTCGCGTTTAAAGATTTGCATACAATATAGGCCTAAAAAATTATTTTTTTTGCCAACTTTGGGGGGTCTATCTCTTCTAGTTTAGGAGATATTCGCGTTTAAAGATTTGCATACAATATAGGCCTAAAAAATTATTTTTTTGGTGCCAACTTTGGGGGGTCTATCTCTTCTAGTTTAGGAGATATTCGCGTTTAAAGATTTGCATACAATATAGGCCTAAAAAATTATTTTTTTGGTGCCAACTTTGGGGGGTCTATCTCTTCTAGTTTAGGAGATATTCGCGTTTAAAGATTTGCATACAATATACTAAAAAAAAATTATTTTTTTGGTGCCAACTTGCCAACTTTGGGGGGTCTATCTCTTCTAGTTTAGGAGATATTCGCGTTTAAAGATTTGCATACAATATAGGCCTAAAAAATTATTTTTTTGGTGCCAACTTTGGGGGGTCTATCTCTTCTAGTTTAGGAGATATTCGCGTTTAAAGATTTGCATACAATATACTAAAAAATTATTATTTTTTTGGTGCCAACTTTGGGGGGTCTATCTCTTCTAGTTTAGGAGATATTCGCGTTTAAAGATTTGCATACAATATAGGCCTAAAAAATTATTTTTTTGGTGCCAACTTTGGGGGGTCTATCTCTTCTAGTTTAGGAGATATTCGCGTTTAAAGATTTGCATACAATATGCCTAAAAAATTATTTTTTTGGTGCCAACTTTGGGGGGTCTATCTCTTCTAGTTTAGGAGATATTCGCGTTTAAAGATTTGCATACAATATAGGCCTAAAAAATTTTTTTTGGTGCCAACTTTGGGGGGTCTATCTCTTCTAGTTTAGGAGATATTCGCGTATAGGCCTAAAAAATTATTTTTTTGGTGCCAACTTTGTCTATCTCTTCTAGTTTAGGAGATATTCGCAATACAATATAGGCCTAAAAAATTATTTTTTTGGTGCCAACTTTGGGGGGTCTATCTCTTCTAGTTTAGGAGATATTCGCGTTTAAAGATTTGCATACAATATAGGCCTAAAAAATTATTTTTTTGGTGCCAACTTTGGGGGGTCTATCTCTTCTAGTTTAGGAGATATTCGCGTTTAAAGATTTGCATACAATATAGGCCTAAAAAATTATTTTTTTGGTGCCAACTTTGGGGGGTCTATCTCTTCTAGTTTAGGAGATATTCGCGTTTAAAGATTTGCATACAATATAGGCCTAAAAAATTATTTTTTTGGTGCCAACTTTGGGGGGTCTATCTCTTCTAGTTTAGGAGATATTCGCGTTTAAAGATTTGCATACAATATAGGCCTAAAAAATTATTTTTTTGGTGCCAACTTTGGGGGGTCTATCTCTTCTAGTTTAGGAGATATTCGCGTTTAAAGATTTGCATACATATAGGCCATAAAAAATTATTTTTTTGGTGCCAACTTTGGGGGGTCTATCTCTTCTAGTTTAGGAGATATTCGCGTTTAAAGATTTGCATACAATATAGGCCTAAAAAATTATTTTTTTGGTGCCAACTTTGGGGGGTCTATCTCTTCTAGTTTAGGAGATATTCGCGTTTAAAGATTTGCATACAATATAGGCATAAAAAATTATTTTTTTGGTGCCAACTTTGGGGGGTCTATCTCTTCTAGTTTAGGAGATATTCGCGTTTAAAGATTTGCATACAATATAGGCCTAAAAAATTATTTTTTTGGTGCCAACTTTGGGGGGTCTATCTCTTCTAGTTTAGGAGATATTCGCGTTTAAAGATTTGCATACAATATAGGCCTAGAAAATTATTTTTTTGGTGCCAACTTTGGGGGGTCTATCTCTTCTAGTTTAGGAGATATTCGCATTTAAAGATTTGCATACAATATAGGCATAAAAAATTATTTTTTTGGTGCCAACTTTGGGGGGTCTATCTCTTCTAGTTTAGGAGATATTCGCGTTTAAAGATTTGCATACAATATAGGCCTAAAAAATTATTTTTTTGGTGCCAACTTTGGGGGGTCTATCTCTTCTAGTTTAGGAGATATTCGCATTTAAAGATTTGCATACAATATTCGCGTTTAGGCAATATAGGCCTAAAAAATTATTTTTTTGGTGCCAACTTTGGGGGGTCTATCTCTTCTAGTTTAGGAGATATTCGCGTTTAAAGATTTGCATACAATATAGGCCTAAAAAATTATTTTTTTGGTGCCAACTTTGGGGGGTCTATCTCTTCTAGTTTAGGAGATATTCGCGTTTAAAGATTTGCATACAATAGTTTAGGCCTATTTGCATAAAATTATTTTTTTGGTGCCAACTTTGGGGGGTCTATCTCTTCTAGTTTAGGAGATATTCGCGTTTAAAGATTTGCATACAGTATAGGCCTAAAAAATTATTTTTTTGGTGCCAACTTTGGGGGGTCTATCTCTTCTAGTTTAGGAGATATTCGCGTTTAAAGATTTGCATACAATATAGGCCTAAAAAATTATTTTTTTGGTGCCAACTTTGGGGGGTCTATCTCTTCTAGTTTAGGAGATATTCGCGTTTAAAGATTTGCATACAATATAGGCCTAAAAAATTATTTTTTTGGTGCCAACTTTGGGGGGTCTATCTCTTCTAGTTTAGGAGATATTCGCGTTTAAAGATTTGCATACAATATAGGCCTAAAAAATTATTTTTTTGGTGCCAACTTTGGGGGGTCTATCTCTTCTAGTTTAGGAGATATTCGCGTTTAAAGATTTGCATACAATATAGGCCTAAAAAATTATTTTTTTGGTGCCAACTTTGGGGGGTCTATCTCTTCTAGTTTAGGAGATATTCGCGTTTAAAGATTTGCATACAATATAGGCCTAAAAAATTATTTTTTTGGTGCCAACTTTGGGGGGTCTATCTCTTCTAGTTTAGGAGATATTCGCGTTTAAAGATTTGCATACAATATAGGCCTAAAAAATTATTTTTTTGGTGCCAACTTTGGGGGGTCTATCTCTTCTAGTTTAGGAGATATTCGCGTTTAAAGATTTGCATACAATATAGGCCTAAAAAATTATTTTTTTGGTGCCAACTTTGGGGGGTCTATCTCTTCTAGTTTAGGAGATATTCGCGTTTAAAGATTTGCATACAATATAGGCCTAAAAAATTATTTTTTTGGTGCCAACTTTGGGGGGTCTATCTCTTCTAGTTTAGGAGATATTCGCGTTTAAAGATTTGCATACAATATAGGCCTAAAAAATTATTTTTTTGGTGCCAACTTTGGGGGGTCTATCTCTTCTAGTTTAGGAGATATTCGCGTTTAAAGATTTGCATACAATATAGGCCTAAAAAATTATTTTTTTGGTGCCAACTTTGGGGGGTCTATCTCTTCTAGTTTAGGAGATATTCGCGTTTAAAGATTTGCATACAATATAGGCCTAAAAAATTATTTTTTTGGTGCCAACTTTGGGGGGTCTATCTCTTCTAGTTTAGGAGATATTCGCGTTTAAAGATTTGCATACAATATAGGCCTAAAAAATTATTTTTTTGGTGCCAACTTTGGGGGGTCTATCTCTTCTAGTTTAGGAGATATTCGCGTTTAAAGATTTGCATACAATATAGGCCTAAAAAATTATTTTTTTGGTGCCAACTTTGGGGGGTCTATCTCTTCTAGTTTAGGAGATATTCGCGTTTAAAGATTTGCATACAATATAGGCCTAAAAAATTATTTTTTTGGTGCCAACTTTGGGGGGTCTATCTCTTCTAGTTTAGGAGATATTCGCGTTTAAAGATTTGCATACAATATAGGCCTAAAAAATTATTTTTTTGGTGCCAACTTTGGGGGGTCTATCTCTTCTAGTTTAGGAGATATTCGCGTTTAAAGATTTGCATACAATATAGGCCTAAAAAATTATTTTTTTGGTGCCAACTTTGGGGGGTCTATCTCTTCTAGTTTAGGAGATATTCGCGTTTAAAGATTTGCATACAATATAGGCCTAAAAAATTATTTTTTTGGTGCCAACTTTGGGGGGTCTATCTCTTCTAGTTTAGGAGATATTCGCGTTTAAAGATTTGCATACAATATAGGCCTAAAAAATTATTTTTTTGGTGCCAACTTTGGGGGGTCTATCTCTTCTAGTTTAGGAGATATTCGCGTTTAAAGATTTGCATACAATATAGGCCTAAAAAATTATTTTTTTGGTGCCAACTTTGGGGGGTCTATCTCTTCTAGTTTAGGAGATATTCGCGTTTAAAGATTTGCATACAATAGTTTAGGCCTAAAGATTTGCATAAAAATTATTTTTTTGGTGCCAACTTTGGGGGGTCTATCTCTTCTAGTTTAGGAGATATTCGCGTTTAAAGATTTGCATACAATATAGGCCTAAAAAATTATTTTTTTGGTGCCAACTTTGGGGGGTCTATCTCTTCTAGTTTAGGAGATATTCGCGTTTAAAGATTTGCATACAATATAGGCCTAAAAAATTATTTTTTTGGTGCCAACTTTGGGGGGTCTATCTCTTCTAGTTTAGGAGATATTCGCGTTTAAAGATTTGCATACAATATAGGCCTAAAAAATTATTTTTTTGGTGCCAACTTTGGGGGGTCTATCTCTTCTAGTTTAGGAGATATTCGCGTTTAAAGATTTGCATACAATATAGGCCTAAAAAATTATTTTTTTGGTGCCAACTTTGGGGGGTCTATCTCTTCTAGTTTAGGAGATATTCGCGTTTAAAGATTTGCATACAATATAGGCCTAAAAAATTATTTTTTTGGTGCCAACTTTGGGGGGTCTATCTCTTCTAGTTTAGGAGATATTCGCGTTTAAAGATTTGCATACAATATAGGCATAAAAAATTATTTTTTTGGTGCCAACTTTGGGGGGTCTATCTCTTCTAGTTTAGGAGATATTCGCGTTTAAAGATTTGCATACAATATAGGCCTAAAAAATTATTTTTTTGGTGCCAACTTTGGGGGGTCTATCTCTTCTAGTTTAGGAGATATTCGCGTTTAAAGATTTGCATACAATATAGGCCTAGAAAATTATTTTTTTGGTGCCAACTTTGGGGGGTCTATCTCTTCTAGTTTAGGAGATATTCGCGTTTAAAGATTTGCATACAATATAGGCCTAAAAAATTATTTTTTTGGTGCCAACTTTGGGGGGTCTATCTCTTCTAGTTTAGGAGATATTCGCGTTTAAAGATTTGCATACAATATAGGCCTAAAAAATTATTTTTTTGGTGCCAACTTTGGGGGGTCTATCTCTTCTAGTTTAGGAGATATTCGCGTTTAAAGATTTGCATACATTATAGGCCTAAAAAATTATTTTTTTGGTGCCAACTTTGGGGGGTCTATCTCTTCTAGTTTAGGAGATATTGGCGTTTAAAGATTTGCGTACAATTTAGGCCTAAAAAATTATTTTTTTGGTGCCAACTTTGGGGGGTCTATCTCTTCTAGTTTAGGAGATATTCGCGTTTAAAGATTTGCATACAATATAGGCCTAAAAAATTATTTTTTTGGTGCCAACTTTGGGGGGTCTATCTCTTCTAGTTTAGGAGATATTCGCGTTTAAAGATTTGCATACAATATAGGCCTAAAAAATTATTTTTTTGGTGCCAACTTTGGGGGTCTATCTCTTCTAGTTTAGGAGATATTCGCGTTTAAAGATTTGCATACAATATAGGCCTAAAAAATTATTTTTTTGGTGCCAACTTTGGGGGGTCTATCTCTTCTAGTTTAGGAGATATTCGCGTTTAAAGATTTGCATACAATATAGGCCTAAAAAATTATTTTTTTGGTGCCAACTTTGGGGGGTCTATCTCTTCTAGTTTAGGAGATATTCGCGTTTAAAGATTTGCATACAATATAGGCCTAGAAAATTATTTTTTTGGTGCCAACTTTGGGGGGTCTATCTCTTCTAGTTTAGGAGATATTCGCGTTTAAAGATTTGCATACAATATAGGCCTAAAAAATTATTTTTTTGGTGCCAACTTTGGGGGGTCTATCTCTTCTAGTTTAGGAGATATTCGCGTTTAAAGATTTGCATACAATATAGGCCTAAAAAATTATTTTTTTGGTGCCAACTTTGGGGGGTCTATCTCTTCTAGTTTAGGAGATATTCGCGTTTAAAGATTTGCATACAATATAGGCCTAAAAAATTATTTTTTTGGTGCCAACTTTGGGGGGTCTATCTCTTCTAGTTTAGGAGATATTCGCGTTTAAAGATTTGCATACAATTATAGGCCTAAAAAATTATTTTTTTGGTGCCAACTTTGGGGGGTCTATCTCTTCTAGTTTAGGAGATATTCGCGTTTAAAGATTTGCATACAATATAGGCCTAAAAAATTATTTTTTTGGTGCCAACTTTGGGGGGTCTATCTCTTCTAGTTTAGGAGATATTCGCGTTTAAAGATTTGCATACAATATAGGCCTAAAAAATTATTTTTTTGGTGCCAACTTTGGGGGGTCTATCTCTTCTAGTTTAGGAGATATTCGCGTTTAAAGATTTGCATACAATATAGGCCTAAAAAATTATTTTTTTGGTGCCAACTTTGGGGGGTCTATCTCTTCTAGTTTAGGAGATATTCGCGTTTAAAGATTTGCATACAATATAGGCCTAAAAAATTATTTTTTTGGTGCCAACTTTGGGGGGTCTATCTCTTCTAGTTTAGGAGATATTCGCGTTTAAAGATTTGCATACAATATAGGCCTAAAAAATTATTTTTTTGGTGCCAACTTTGGGGGGTCTATCTCTTCTAGTTTAGGAGATATTCGCGTTTAAAGATTTGCATACAATATAGGCCTAAAAAATTATTTTTTTGGTGCCAACTTTGGGGGGTCTATCTCTTCTAGTTTAGGAGATATTCGCGTTTAAAGATTTGCATACAATATAGGCCTAAAAAATTATTTTTTTGGTGCCAACTTTGGGGGGTCTATCTCTTCTAGTTTAGGAGATATTCGCGTTTAAAGATTTGCATACAATATAGGCCTAAAAAATTATTTTTTTGGTGCCAACTTTGGGGGGTCTATCTCTTCTAGTTTAGGAGATATTCGCGTTTAAAGATTTGCATACAATATAGGCCTAAAAAATTATTTTTTTGGTGCCAACTTTAAAGGGGGGTCTATCTCTTCTAGTTTAGGAGATATTCGCGTTTAAAGATTTGCATACAATATAGGCCTAAAAAATTATTTTTTTGGTGCCAACTTTGGGGGGTCTATCTCTTCTAGTTTAGGAGATATTCGCGTTTAAAGATTTGCATACAATATAGGCCTAAAAAATTATTTTTTTGGTGCCAACTTTGGGGGGTCTATCTCTTCTAGTTTAGGAGATATTCGCGTTTAAAGATTTGCATACAATATAGGCCTAAAAAATTATTTTTTTGGTGCCAACTTTGGGGGGTCTATCTCTTCTAGTTTAGGAGATATTCGCGTTTAAAGATTTGCATACAATATAGGCCTAAAAAATTATTTTTTTGGTGCCAACTTTGGGGGGTCTATCTCTTCTAGTTTAGGAGATATTCGCGTTTAAAGATTTGCATACAATATAGGCCTAAAAAATTATTTTTTTGGTGCCAACTTTGGGGGGTCTATCTCTTCTAGTTTAGGAGATATTCGCGTTTAAAGATTTGCATACAATATAGGCCTAAAAAATTATTTTTTTGGTGCCAACTTTGGGGGGTCTATCTCTTCTAGTTTAGGAGATATTCGCGTTTAAAGATTTGCATACAATATAGGCCTAAAAAATTATTTTTTTGGTGCCAACTTTGGGGGGTCTATCTCTTCTAGTTTAGGAGATATTCGCGTTTAAAGATTTGCATACAATATAGGCCTAAAAAATTATTTTTTTGGTGCCAACTTTGGGGGGTCTATCTCTTCTAGTTTAGGAGATATTCGCGTTTAAAGATTTGCATACAATATAGGCCTAAAAAATTATTTTTTTGGTGCCAACTTTGGGGGTCTATCTCTTCTAGTTTAGGAGATATTCGCGTTTAAAGATTTGCATACAATATAGGCCTAAAAAATTATTTTTTTGGTGCCAACTTTGGGGGGTCTATCTCTTCTAGTTTAGGAGATATTGGCGTTTAAAGATTTGCGTACAATTTAGGCCTAAAAAATTATTTTTTTGGTGCCAACTTTGGGGGGTCTATCTCTTCTAGTTTAGGAGATATTCGCGTTTAAAGATTTGCATACAATATAGGCCTAAAAAATTATTTTTTTGGTGCCAACTTTGGGGGGTCTATCTCTTCTAGTTTAGGAGATATTCGCGTTTAAAGATTTGCATACAATATAGGCCTAAAAAATTATTTTTTTGGTGCCAACTTTGGGGGGTCTATCTCTTCTAGTTTAGGAGATATTCGCGTTTAAAGATTTGCATACAATATAGGCCTAAAAAATTATTTTTTTGGTGCCAACTTTGGGGGGTCTATCTCTTCTAGTTTAGGAGATATTCGCGTTTAAAGATTTGCATACAATATAGGCCTAAAAAATTATTTTTTTGGTGCCAACTTTGGGGGGTCTATCTCTTCTAGTTTAGGAGATATTCGCGTTTAAAGATTTGCATACAATATAGGCCTAAAAAATTATTTTTTTGGTGCCAACTTTGGGGGGTCTATCTCTTCTAGTTTAGGAGATATTCGCGTTTAAAGATTTGCATACAATATAGGCCTAAAAAATTATTTTTTTGGTGCCAACTTTGGGGGGTCTATCTCTTCTAGTTTAGGAGATATTCGCGTTTAAAGATTTGCATACAATATAGGCCTAAAAAATTATTTTTTTGGTGCCAACTTTGGGGGGTCTATCTCTTCTAGTTTAGGAGATATTCGCGTTTAAAGATTTGCATACAATATAGGCCTAAAAAATTATTTTTTTGGTGCCAACTTTGGGGGGTCTATCTCTTCTAGTTTAGGAGATATTCGCGTTTAAAGATTTGCATACAATATAGGCCTAAAAAATTATTTTTTTGGTGCCAACTTTGGGGGGTCTATCTCTTCTAGTTTAGGAGATATTCGCGTTTAAAGATACAATTAGGCCTAAAAAATTATTTTTTTGGTACAATTTAGGCCTAAAAAATTATTTTTTTGGTGCCAACTTTGGGGGGTCTATCTCTTCTAGTTTAGGAGATATTCGCGTTTAAAGATTTGCATACAATATAGGCCTAAAAAATTATTTTTTTGGTGCCAACTTTGGGGGGTCTATCTCTTCTAGTTTAGGAGATATTCGCGTTTAAAGATTTGCATACAATATAGGCCTAAAAAATTATTTTTTTGGTGCCAACTTAGGGGGGTCTATCTCTTCTAGTTTAGGAGATATTCGCGTTTAAAGATTTGCATACAATATAGGCCTAAAAAATTATTTTTTTGGTGCCAACTTAGGGGGGTCTATCTCTTCTAGTTTAGGAGATATTCGCGTTTAAAGATTTGCATACAATTTAGGCCTAAAAAATTATTTTTTTGGTGCCAACTTTGGGGGGTCTATCTCTTCTAGTTTAGGAGATATTCGCGTTTAAAGATTTGCATACAATATAGGCCTAAAAAATTATTTTTTTGGTGCCAACTTTGGGGGGTCTATCTCTTCTAGTTTAGGAGATATTCGCGTTTAAAGATTTGCATACAATATAGGCCTAAAAAATTATTTTTTTGGTGCCAACTTTGGGGGGTCTATCTCTTCTAGTTTAGGAGATATTCGCGTTTAAAGATTTGCATACAATATAGGCCTAAAAAATTATTTTTTTGGTGCCAACTTTGGGGGGTCTATCTCTTCTAGTTTAGGAGATATTCGCGTTTAAAGATTTGCATACAATATAGGCCTAAAAAATTATTTTTTTGGTGCCAACTTTGGGGGGTCTATCTCTTCTAGTTTAGGAGATATTCGCGTTTAAAGATTTGCATACAATATAGGCCTAAAAAATTATTTTTTTGGTGCCAACTTTGGGGGGTCTATCTCTTCTAGTTTAGGAGATATTCGCGTTTAAAGATTTGCATACAATATAGGCCTAAAAAATTATTTTTTTGGTGCCAACTTTGGGGGGTCTATCTCTTCTAGTTTAGGAGATATTCGCGTTTAAAGATTTGCATACAATTCGCGTTTAGGCCTAAAAAATTATTTTTTTGGTGCCAACTTTGGGGGGTCTATCTCTTCTAGTTTAGGAGATATGGTGCCAACTTTGGGGGGTCTATCTTCTTTGCGTTTAAAGATTTGTTTAGGCCTAAAAAATTAGACTTTGGGGGGTCTATCTCTTCTAGTTTAGGAGATATTCGCGTTTAAAGATTTGCATACAATATAGGCCTAAAAAATTATTTTTTTGGTGCCAACTTTGGGGGGTCTATCTCTTCTAGTTTAGGAGATATTCGCGTTTAAAGATTTGCATACAATATAGGCCTAAAAAATTATTTTTTTGGTGCCAACTTTGGGGGGTCTATCTCTTCTAGTTTAGGAGATATTCGCGTTTAAAGATTTGCATACAATATAGGCCTAAAAAATTATTTTTTTGGTGCCAACTTTGGGGGGTCTATCTCTTCTAGTTTAGGAGATATTCGCGTTTAAAGATTTGCATACAATATAGGCCTAAAAAATTATTTTTTTGGTGCCAACTTTGGGGGGTCTATCTCTTCTAGTTTAGGAGATATTCGCGTTTAAAGATTTGCATACAATATAGGCCTAAAAAATTATTTTTTTGGTGCCAACTTTGGGGGGTCTATCTCTTCTAGTTTAGGAGATATTCGCGTTTAAAGATTTGCATACAATATAGGCCTAAAAAATTATTTTTTTGGTGCCAACTTTGGGGGGTCTATCTCTTCTAGTTTAGGAGATATTCGCGTTTAAAGATTTGCATACAATATAGGCCTAAAAAATTATTTTTTTGGTGCCAACTTTGGGGGGTCTATCTCTTCTAGTTTAGGAGATATTCGCGTTTAAAGATTTGCATACAATATAGGCCTAAAAAATTATTTTTTTGGTGCCAACTTTGGGGGGTCTATCTCTTCTAGTTTAGGAGATATTCGCGTTTAAAGATTTGCATACAATATAGGCCTAAAAAATTATTTTTTTGGTGCCAACTTTGGGGGGTCTATCTCTTCTAGTTTAGGAGATATTCGCGTTTAAAGATTTGCATACAATATAGGCCTAAAAAATTATTTTTTTGGTGCCAACTTTGGGGGGTCTATCTCTTCTAGTTTAGGAGATATTCGCGTTTAAAGATTTGCATACAATATAGGCCTAAAAAATTATTTTTTTGGTGCCAACTTTGGGGGGTCTATCTCTTCTAGTTTAGGAGATATTCGCGTTTAAAGATTTGCATACAATATAGGCCTAAAAAATTATTTTTTTGGTGCCAACTTTGGGGGGTCTATCTCTTCTAGTTTAGGAGATATTCGCGTTTAAAGATTTGCATACAATATAGGCCTAAAAAATTATTTTTTTGGTGCCAACTTTGGGGGGTCTATCTCTTCTAGTTTAGGAGATATTCGCGTTTAAAGATTTGCATACAATATAGGCCTAAAAAATTATTTTTTTGGTGCCAACTTTGGGGGGTCTATCTCTTCTAGTTTAGGAGATATTCGCGTTTAAAGATTTGCATACAATATAGGCCTAAAAAATTATTTTTTTGGTGCCAACTTTGGGGGGTCTATCTCTTCTAGTTTAGGAGATATTCGCGATTTTACAATATAGATTATTTTTTTGGTGCCAACTTTGGGGGGTCTATCTCTTCTAGTTTAGGAGATATTCGCGTTTAGGCCTAAAAAATTATTTTTTTGGTGCCAACTTTGGGGGGTCTATCTCTTCTAGTTTAGGAGATATTCGCGTTTAAAGATTTGCATACAATATAGGCCTAAAAAATTATTTTTTTGGTGCCAACTTTGGGGGGTCTATCTCTTCTAGTTTAGGAGATATTCGCGTTTAAAGATTTGCATACAATATAGGCCTAAAAAATTATTTTTTTGGTGCCAACTTTGGGGGGTCTATCTCTTCTAGTTTAGGAGATATTCGCGTTTAAAGATTTGCATACAATATAGGCCTAAAAAATTATTTTTTTGGTGCCAACTTTGGGGGGTCTATCTCTTCTAGTTTAGGAGATATTCGCGTTTAAAGATTTGCATACAATATAGGCCTAAAAAATTATTTTTTTGGTGCCAACTTTGGGGGGTCTATCTCTTCTAGTTTAGGAGATATTCGCGTTTAAAGATTTGCATACAATATAGGCCTAAAAAATTATTTTTTTGGTGCCAACTTTGGGGGGTCTATCTCTTCTAGTTTAGGAGATATTCGCGTTTAAAGATTTGCAACTTTGGGGGGTCTACAATATTCGCGTTTAGGCCTAAAAAATTATTTTTTTGGTGCCAACTTTGGGGGGTCTATCTCTTCTAGTTTAGGAGATATTCGCGTTTAAAGATTTGCATACAATATAGGCCTAAAAAATTATTTTTTTGGTGCCAACTTTGGGGGGTCTATCTCTTCTAGTTTAGGAGATATTCGCGTTTAAATTTGATTTGCATATTTTTTTGGTGCCAACTTTGGGGGGTCTATCTCTTCTAGTTTAGGAGATATTCGCGTTTAAAGATTTGCATACAATATAGGCCTAAAAAATTATTTTTTTGGTGCCAACTTTGGGGGGTCTATCTCTTCTAGTTTAGGAGAATGGTGCCAACTTTGGGGGGTCTATCTCTTTAGTTTAGGAGATATTCGCGTTTTTGCATACAATATAGGCCTAAAAAATTATTTTTTTGGTGCCAACTTTGGGGGGTCTATCTCTTCTAGTTTAGGAGATATTCGCGTTTAAAGATTTGCATACAATATAGGCCTAAAAAATTATTTTTTTGGTGCCAACTTTGGGGGGTCTATCTCTTCTAGTTTAGGAGATATTCGCGTTTAAAGATTTGCATACAATATAGGCCTAAAAAATTATTTTTTTGGTGCCAACTTTGGGGGGTCTATCTCTTCTAGTTTAGGAGATATTCGCGTTTAAAGATTTGCATACAATATAGGCCTAAAAAATTAGTTTTTTTTTGGTGCCAACTTTGGGGGGTCTATCTCTTCTAGTTTAGGAGATATTCGCGTTTAAAGATTTGCATACAATATAGGCCTAAAAAATTATTTTTTTGGTGCCAACTTTGGGGGGTCTATCTCTTCTAGTTTAGGAGATATTCGCGTTTAAAGATTTGCATACAATATAGGCCTAAAAAATTATTTTTTTGGTGCCAACTTTGGGGGGTCTATCTCTTCTAGTTTAGGAGATATTCGCGTTTAAAGATTTGCATACAATATAGGCCTAAAAAATTATTTTTTTGGTGCCAACTTTGGGGGGTCTATCTCTTCTAGTTTAGGAGATATTCGCGTTTAAAGATTTGCATACAATATAGGCCTAAAAAATTATTTTTTTGGTGCCAACTTTGGGGGGTCTATCTCTTCTAGTTTAGGAGATATTCGCGTTTAAAGATTTGCATACAATATAGGCCTAAAAAATTATTTTTTTGGTGCCAACTTTGGGGGGTCTATCTCTTCTAGTTTAGGAGATATTCGCGTTTAAAGATTTGCATACAATATAGGCCTAAAAAATTATTTTTTTGGTGCCAACTTTGGGGGGTCTATCTCTTCTAGTTTAGGAGATATTCGCGTTTAAAGATTTGCATACAATATAGGCCTAAAAAATTATTTTTTTGGTGCCAACTTTGGGGGGTCTATCTCTTCTAGTTTAGGAGATATTCGCGTTTAAAGATTTGCATACAATATAGGCCTAAAAAATTATTTTTTTGGTGCCAACTTTGGGGGGTCTATCTCTTCTAGTTTAGGAGATATTCGCGTTTAAAGATTTGCATACAATATAGGCCTAAAAAATTATTTTTTTGGTGCCAACTTTGGGGGGTCTATCTCTTCTAGTTTAGGAGATATTCGCGTTTAAAGATTTGCATACAATATAGGCCTAAAAAATTATTTTTTTGGTGCCAACTTTGGGGGGTCTATCTCTTCTAGTTTAGGAGATATTCGCGTTTAAAGATTTGCATACAATATAGGCCTAAAAAATTATTTTTTTGGTGCCAACTTTGGGGGGTCTATCTCTTCTAGTTTAGGAGATATTCGCGTTTAAAGATTTGCATACAATATAGGCCTAAAAAATTATTTTTTTGGTGCCAACTTTAGTTTAGGAGGGGGTCTATCTCTTCTAGTTTAGGAGATATTCGCGTTTAAAGATTTGCATACAATATAGGCCTAAAAAATTATTTTTTTGGTGCCAACTTTGGGGGGTCTATCTCTTCTAGTTTAGGAGATATTCGCGTTTAAAGATTTGCATACAATATAGGCCTAAAAAATTATTTTTTTGGTGCCAACTTTGGGGGGTCTATCTCTTCTAGTTTAGGAGATATTCGCGTTTAAAGATTTGCATACAATATAGGCCTAAAAAATTATTTTTTTGGTGCCAACTTTGGGGGGTCTATCTCTTCTAGTTTAGGAGATATTCGCGTTTAAAGATTTGCATACAATATAGGCCTAAAAAATTATTTTTTTGGTGCCAACTTTGGGGGGTCTATCTCTTCTAGTTTAGGAGATATTCGCGTTTAAAGATTTGCATACAATATAGGCCTAAAAAATTATTTTTTTGGTGCCAACTTTGGGGGGTCTATCTCTTCTAGTTTAGGAGATATTCGCGTTTAAAGATTTGCATACAATATAGGCCTAAAAAATTATTTTTTTGGTGCCAACTTTGGGGGGTCTATCTCTTCTAGTTTAGGAGATATTCGCGTTTAAAGATTTGCATACAATATAGGCCTAAAAAATTATTTTTTTGGTGCCAACTTTGGGGGGTCTATCTCTTCTAGTTTAGGAGATATTCGCGTTTAAAGATTTGCATACAATATAGGCCTAAAAAATTATTTTTTTGTTTAAAGATTTGCATACAATATAGGCCTTTGCCAATATACTTGGTGGGGGTCTATCTCTTCTAGTTTAGGAGATATTCGCGTTTAAAGATTTAGGCTAAAAAATTATTTTTTTGGTGCCAATACAGGCCTAGAAAATTATTTTTTTGGTGCCAACTTTGGGGGGTCTATATAGGCCTAAAAAATTATTTTTTTGGTGCCAACTTTGGGGGGTCTATCTCTTCTAGTTTAGGAGATATTCGCGTTTAAAGTTTATATAGATTTTTTTGGTGCCAACTTTGGGGGGTCTATCTCTTCTAGTTTAGGAGATATTCGCGTTTAAAGATTTGCATACAATATAGGCCTAAAAAATTATTTTTTTGGTGCCAACTTTGGGGGGTCTATCTCTTCTAGTTTAGGAGATATTCGCGTTTAAAGATTTGCATACAATATAGGCCTAAAAAATTATTTTTTTGGTGCCAACTTTGGGGGGTCTATCTCTTCTAGTTTAGGAGATATTCGCGTTTAAAGATTTGCATACAATATAGGCCTAAAAAATTATTTTTTTGGTGCCAACTTTGGGGGGTCTATCTCTTCTAGTTTAGGAGATATTCGCGTTTAAAGATTTGCATACAATATAGGCCTAAAAAATTATTTTTTTGGTGCCAACTTTGGGGGGTCTATCTCTTCTAGTTTAGGAGATATTCGCGTTTAAAGATTTGCATACAATATAGGCCTAAAAAATTATTTTTTTGGTGCCAACTTTGGGGGGTCTATCTCTTCTAGTTTAGGAGATATTGGCGTTTAAAGATTTGCGTACAATTTAGGCCTAAAAAATTATTTTTTTGGTGCCAACTTTGGGGGGTCTATCTCTTCTAGTTTAGGAGATATTCGCGTTTAAAGATTTGCATACAATATAGGCCTAAAAAATTATTTTTTTGGTGCCAACTTTGGGGGGTGTATCTCTTCTAGTTTAGGAGATATTCGCGTTTAAAGATTTGCATACAATATAGGCCTAAAAAATTATTTTTTTGGTGCCAACTTTGGGGGGTCTATCTCTTCTAGTTTAGGAGATATTCGCGTTTAAAGATTTGCATACAATATAGGCCTAAAAAATTATTTTTTTGGTGCCAACTTTGGGGGGTCTATCTCTTCTAGTTTAGGAGATATTCGCGTTTAAAGATTTGCATACAATATAGGCCTAAAAAATTATTTTTTTGGTGCCAACTTTGGGGGGTCTATCTCTTCTAGTTTAGGAGATATTCGCGTTTAAAGATTTGCATACAATATAGGCCTAGAAAATTATTTTTTTGGTGCCAACTTAGGGGGGTCTATCTCTTCTAGTTTAGGAGATATTCGCGTTTAAAGATTTGCATACAATATAGGCCTAAAAAATTATTTTTTTGGTGCCAACTTTGGGGGGTCTATCTCTTCTAGTTTAGGAGATATTCGCGTTTAAAGATTTGCATACAATATAGGCCTAAAAAATTATTTTTTTGGTGCCAACTTTGGGGGGTCTATCTCTTCTAGTTTAGGAGATATTCGCGTTTAAAGATTTGCATACAATATAGGCCTAGAAAATTATTTTTTTGGTGCCAACTTTGGGGGGTCTATCTCTTCTAGTTTAGGAGATATTCGCGTTTAAAGATTTGCATACAATATAGGCCTAAAAAATTATTTTTTTGGTGCCAACTTTGGGGGGTCTATCTCTTCTAGTTTAGGAGATATTCGCGTTTAAATTATTTTTTTGGTGCCAATTTGCATACAATATAGGCCTAAAAAATTATTTTTTTGGTGCCAACTTTGGGGGGTCTATCTCTTCTAGTTTAGGAGATATTGGCGTTTAAAGATTTGCGTACAATTTAGGCCTAAAAAATTATTTTTTTGGTGCCAACTTTGGGGGGTCTATCTCTTCTAGTTTAGGAGATATTCGCGTTTAAAGATTTGCATACAATATAGGCCTAGAAAATTATTTTTTTGGTGCCAACTTTGGGGGGTCTATCTCTTCTAGTTTAGGAGATATTCGCGTTTAAAGATTTGCATACAATATAGGCCTAAAAAATTATTTTTTTGGTGCCAACTTAGGGGGGTATATCTCTTCTAGTTTAGGAGATATTCGTGTTTAAAGATTTGCATACAATATAGGCCTAAAAAATTATTTTTTTGGTGCCAACTTAGGGGGGTCTATCTCTTCTAGTTTAGGAGATATTCGCGTTTAAAGATTTGCGTACAATTTAGGCCTAAAAAATTATTTTTTTGGTGCCAACTTTGGGGGGTCTATCTCTTCTAGTTTAGGAGATATTCGCGTTTAAAGATTTGCATACAATATAGGCCTAAAAAATTATTTTTTTGGTGCCAACTTTGGGGGGTCTATCTCTTCTAGTTTAGGAGATATTCGCGTTTAAAGATTTGCATACAATATAGGCCTAAAAAATTATTTTTTTGGTGCCAACTTTGGGGGGTCTATCTCTTCTAGTTTAGGAGATATTCGCGTTTAAAGATTTGCATACAATATAGGCCTAAAAAATTATTTTTTTGGTGCCAACTTTGGGGGGTCTATCTCTTCTAGTTTAGGAGATATTCGCGTTTAAAGATTTGCATACAATATAGGCAATATAGGCCTAAAAAATTATTTTTTTGGTGCCAACTTTGGGGGGTCTATCTCTTCTAGTTTAGGAGATATTCGCGTTTAAAGATTTGCATACAATATAGGCCTAAAAAATTATTTTTTTGGTGCCAACTTTGGGGGGTCTATCTCTTCTAGTTTAGGAGATATTCGCGTTTACAATAAGATTTGCATACAATATAGGCAATATAGGCCTAAAAAATTATTTTTTTGGTGCCAACTTTGGGGGGTCTATCTCTTCTAGTTTAGGAGATATTCGCGTTTACAAAAGATTTGCATACAATATAGGCCTAAAAAATTATTTTTTTGGTGCCAACTTTGGGGGGTCTATCTCTTCTAGTTTAGGAGATATTCGCGTTTAAAGATTTGCATACAATATAGGCCTAGAAAATTATTTTTTTGGTGCCAACTTTGGGGGGTCTATCTCTTCTAGTTTAGGAGATATTCGCGTTTAAAGATTTGCATACAATATAGGCCTAAAAAATTATTTTTTTGGTGCCAACTTTGGGGGGTCTATCTCTTCTAGTTTAGGAGATATTCGCGTTTAAAGATTTGCATACAATATAGGCCTAAAAAATTATTTTTTTGGTGCCAACTTTGGGGGGTCTATCTCTTCTAGTTTAGGAGATATTCGCGATTTTTAAAGATTTGCGTACAATTTAGGCCTAAAAAATTATTTTTTTGGTGCCAACTTTGGGGGGTCTATCTCTTCTAGTTTAGGAGATATTCGCGTTTAAAGATTTGCATACAATATAGGCCTAAAAAATTATTTTTTTGGTGCCAACTTTGGGGGGTCTATCTCTTCTAGTTTAGGAGATATTCGCGTTTAAAGATTTGCATACAATATAGGCCTAAAAAATTATTTTTTTGGTGCCAATCTATCTCTTCTAGTTTAGGAGATATTGGCGTTTAAAGATTTGCGTACAATTTAGGCCTAAAAAATTATTTTTTTGGTGCCAACTTTGGGGGGGTCTATCTCTTCTAGTTTAGGAGATATTCGCGTTTAAAGATTTGCATACAATATAGGCCTAAAAAATTATTTTTTTGGTGCCAACTTTGGGGGGTCTATCTCTTCTAGTTTAGGAGATATTCGCGTTTAAAGATTTGCATACAATATAGGCCTAAAAAATTATTTTTTTGGTGCCAACTTTGGGGGTCTATCTCTTCTAGTTTAGGAGATATTCGCGTTTAAAGATTTGCATACAATATAGGCCTAAAAAATTATTTTTTTGGTGCCAACTTTGGGGGGTCTATCTCTTCTAGTTTAGGAGATATTCGCGTTTAAAGATTTGCATACAATATAGGCCTAAAAAATTATTTTTTTGGTGCCAATCTATCTCTTCTAGTTTAGGAGATATTCGCGGATTTGCATACAATATAGGCCTAGAAAATTATTTTTTTGGTGCCAACTTAGGGGGGTCTATCTCTTCTAGTTTAGGAGATATTCGCGTTTAAAGATTTGCATACAATATAGGCCTAAAAAATTATTTTTTTGGTGCCAACTTTGGGGGGTCTATCTCTTCTAGTTTAGGAGATATTCGCGTTTAAAGATTTGCATACAATATAGGCCTAAAAAATTATTTTTTTGGTGCCAACTTTGGGGGGTCTATCTCTTCTAGTTTAGGAGATATTCGCGTTTAAAGATTTGCATACAATATAGGCCTAAAAAATTATTTTTTTGGTGCCAACTTTGGGGGGTCTATCTCTTCTAGTTTAGGAGATATTCGCGTTTAAAGATTTGCATACAATATAGGCCTAAAAAATTATTTTTTTGGTGCCAACTTTGGGGGTCTATCTCTTCTAGTTTAGGAGATATTCGCGTTTAAAGATTTGCATACAATATAGGCCTAAAAAATTATTTTTTTGGTGCCAACTTTGGGGGGTCTATCTCTTCTAGTTTAGGAGATATTCGCGTTTAAAGATTTGCATACAATATAGGCCTAAAAAATTATTTTTTTGGTGCCAACTTTGGGGGGTCTATCTCTTCTAGTTTAGGAGATATTCGCGTTTAAAGATTTGCATACAATATAGGCCTAAAAAATTATTTTTTTGGTGCCAACTTTGGGGGGTCTATCTCTTCTAGTTTAGGAGATATTCGCGTTTAAAGATTTGCATACAATATAGGCCTAGAAAATTATTTTTTTGGTGCCAACTTTGGGGGGTCTATCTCTTCTAGTTTAGGAGATATTCGCGTTTAAAGATTTGCATACAATATAGGCCTAAAAAATTATTTTTTTGGTGCCAACTTTGGGGGGTCTATCTCTTCTAGTTTAGGAGATATTCGCGTTTAAAGATTTGCATACAATATAGGCCTAAAAAATTATTTTTTTGGTGCCAACTTTGGGGGGTCTATCTCTTCTAGTTTAGGAGATATTCGCGTTTAAAGATTTGCATACAATATAGGCCTAGAAAATTATTTTTTTGGTGCCAACTTTGGGGGGTCTATCTCTTCTAGTTTAGGAGATATTCGCGTTTAAAGATTTGCATACAATATAGGCCTAAAAAATTATTTTTTTGGTGCCAACTTTGGGGGGTCTATCTCTTCTAGTTTAGGAGATATTCGCGTTTAAAGATTTGCATACAATATAGGCCTAGAAAATTATTTTTTTGGTGCCAACTTAGGGGGGTCTATCTCTTCTAGTTTAGGAGATATT
>NW_026604546.1:0-24303 GCF_024763615.1 Phlebotomus papatasi
CGTACATAAGCGCCTTGGTGCAAACAAAACATAATTCATAATTTATATTTAAAATTAAATATTTTAGCCAATTTTTTTATTCAGCTTGTCTAATGGTAAGACCCCAATGTTTTGCTGAAGATTGTTAGTGTGGGACCTGTTCTAATTTTCTATGATGACTACTTATGTACATGGCTACGTACATAAGCGCCTTGGTGCAAACAAAACATAATTCATAATTTATATTTAAAATTAAATATTTTAGCCAATTTTTTATTCAGCTTGTCTAATGGTAAGACCCCAATGTTTTGCTGAAGATTGTTAGTGTGGGACCTGTTCTAATTTTCTATGATGACTACTTATGTACATGGCTACGTACATAAGCGCCTTGGTGCAAACAAAACATAATTCATAATTTATATTTAAAATTAAATATTTTAGCCAATTTTTTATTCAGCTTGTCTAATGGTAAGACCCCAATGTTTTGCTGAAGATTGTTAGTGTGGGACCTGTTCTAATTTTCTATGATGACTACTTATGTACATGGCTACGTACATAAGCGCCTTGGTGCAAACAAAACATAATTCATAATTTATATTTAAAATTAAATATTTTAGCCAATTTTTTATTCAGCTTGTCTAATGGTAAGACCCCAATGTTTTGCTGAAGATTGTTAGTGTGGGACCTGTTCTAATTTTCTATGATGACTACTTATGTACATGGCTACGTACATAAGTGCCTTGGTGCAAACAAAACATAATTCATAATTTATATTTAAAATTAAATATTTTAGCCAATTTTTTATTCAGCTTGTCTAATGGTAAGACCCCAATGTTTTGCTAAAGATTGTTAGTGTGGGACCTGTTCTAATTTTCTATGATGACTACTTATGTACATGACTACGTACATAAGCGCCTTGGTGCAAACAAAACATAATTCATAATTTATATTTAAAATTAAATATTTTAGCCAATTTTTTATTCAGCTTGTCTAATGGTAAGACCCCAATGTTTTGCTGAAGATTGTTAGTGTGGGACCTGTTCTAATTTTCTATGATGACTACTTATGTACATGACTACGTACATAAGCGCCTTGGTGCAAACAAAACATAATTCATAATTTATATTTAAAATTAAATATTTTAGCCAATTTTTTATTCAGCTTGTCTAATGGTAAGACCCCAATGTTTTGCTGAAGATTGTTAGTGTGGGACCTGTTCTAATTTTCTATGATGACTACTTATGTACATGACTACGTACATAAGCGCCTTGGTGCAAACAAAACATAATTCATAATTTATATTTAAAATTAAATATTTTAGCCAATTTTTTATTCAGCTTGTCTAATGGTAAGACCCCAATGTTTTGCTAAAGATTGTTAGTGTGGGACCTGTTCTAATTTTCTATGATGGCTACTTATGTACATGAGCTACGTACATAAGCGCCTTGGTGCAAACAAAACATAATTCATAATTTATATTTAAAATTAAATATTTTAGCCAATTTTTTATTCAGCTTGTCTAATGGTAAGACCCCAATGTTTTGCTGAAGATTGTTAGTGTGGGACCTGTTCTAATTTTCTATGATGACTACTTATGTACATGACTACGTACATAAGCGCCTTGGTGCAAACAAAACATAATTCATAATTTATATTTAAAATTAAATATTTTAGCCAATTTTTTATTCAGCTTGTCTAATGGTAAGACCCCAATGTTTTGCTAAAGATTGTTAGTGTGGGACCTGTTCTAATTTTCTATGATGACTACTTATGTACATGGCTACGTACATAAGCGCCTTGGTGCAAACAAAACATAATTCATAATTTATATTTAAAATTAAATATTTTAGCCAATTTTTTATTCAGCTTGTCTAATGGTAAGACCCCAATGTTTTGCTGAAGATTGTTAGTGTGGGACCTGTTCTAATTTTCTATGATGACTACTTATGTACATGACTACGTACATAAGCGCCTTGGTGCAAACAAAACATAATTCATAATTTATATTTAAAATTAAATATTTTAGCCAATTTTTTATTCAGCTTGTCTAATGGTAAGACCCCAATGTTTTGCTGAAGATTGTTAGTGTGGGACCTGTTCTAATTTTCTATGATGACTACTTATGTACATGGCTACGTACATAAGCGCCTTGGTGCAAACAAAACATAATTCATAATTTATATTTAAAATTAAATATTTTAGCCAATTTTTTATTCAGCTTGTCTAATGGTAAGACCCCAATGTTTTGCTGAAGATTGTTAGTGTGGGACCTGTTCTAATTTTCTATGATGGCTACTTATGTACATGACTACGTACATAAGCGCCTTGGTGCAAACAAAACATAATTCATAATTTATATTTAAAATTAAATATTTTAGCCAATTTTTTATTCAGCTTGTCTAATGGTAAGACCCCAATGTTTTGCTGAAGATTGTTAGTGTGGGACCTGTTCTAATTTTCTATGATGACTACTTATGTACATGACTACGTACATAAGCGCCTTGGTGCAAACAAAACATAATTCATAATTTATATTTAAAATTAAATATTTTAGCCAATTTTTTATTCAGCTTGTCTAATGGTAAGACCCCAATGTTTTGCTGAAGATTGTTAGTGTGGGACCTGTTCTAATTTTCTATGATGACTACTTATGTACATGACTACGTACATAAGCGCCTTGGTGCAAACAAAACATAATTCATAATTTATATTTAAAATTAAATATTTTAGCCAATTTTTTATTCAGCTTGTCTAATGGTAAGACCCCAATGTTTTGCTGAAGATTGTTAGTGTGGGACCTGTTCTAATTTTCTATGATGACTACTTATGTACATGGCTACGTACATAAGCGCCTTGGTGCAAACAAAACATAATTCATAATTTATATTTAAAATTAAATATTTTAGCCAATTTTTTATTCAGCTTGTCTAATGGTAAGACCCCAATGTTTTGCTGAAGATTGTTAGTGTGGGACCTGTTCTAATTTTCTATGATGACTACTTATGTACATACATGAGTACGTACATAAGCGCCTTGGTGCAAACAAAACATAATTCATAATTTATATTTAAAATTAAATATTTTAGCCAATTTTTTATTCAGCTTGTCTAATGGTAAGACCCCAATGTTTTGCTGAAGATTGTTAGTGTGGGACCTGTTCTAATTTTCTATGATGACTACTTATGTACATGGCTACGTACATAAGCGCCTTGGTGCAAACAAAACATAATTCATAATTTATATTTAAAATTAAATATTTTAGCCAATTTTTTATTCAGCTTGTCTAATGGTAAGACCCCAATGTTTTGCTGAAGATTGTTAGTGTGGGACCTGTTCTAATTTTCTATGATGACTACTTATGTACATGACTACGTACATAAGCGCCTTGGTGCAAACAAAACATAATTCATAATTTATATTTAAAATTAAATATTTTAGCCAATTTTTTATTCAGCTTGTCTAATGGTAAGACCCCAATGTTTTGCTGAAGATTGTTAGTGTGGGACCTGTTCTAATTTTCTATGATGACAACTTATGTACATGACTACGTACATAAGCGCCTTGGTGCAAACAAAACATAATTCATAATTTATATTTAAAATTAAATATTTTAGCCAATTTTTTATTCAGCTTGTCTAATGGTAAGACCCCAATGTTTTGCTGAAGATTGTTAGTGTGGGACCTGTTCTAATTTTCTATGATGACAACTTATGTACATGACTACGTACATAAGCGCCTTGGTGCAAACAAAACATAATTCATAATTTATATTTAAAATTAAATATTTTAGCCAATTTTTTATTCAGCTTGTCTAATGGTAAGACCCCAATGTTTTGCTGAAGATTGTTAGTGTGGGACCTGTTCTAATTTTCTATGATGACTACTTATGTACATGACTACGTACATAAGCGCCTTGGTGCAAACAAAACATAATTCATAATTTATATTTAAAATTAAATATTTTAGCCAATTTTTTATTCAGCTTGTCTAATGGTAAGACCCCAATGTTTTGCTGAAGATTGTTAGTGTGGGACCTGTTCTAATTTTCTATGATGACAACTTATGTACATGACTACGTACATAAGCGCCTTGGTGCAAACAAAACATAATTCATAATTTATATTTAAAATTAAATATTTTAGCCAATTTTTTATTCAGCTTGTCTAATGGTAAGACCCCAATGTTTTGCTAAAGATTGTTAGTGTGGGACCTGTTCTAATTTTCTATGATGACTACTTATGTACATGACTACGTACATAAGCGCCTTGGTGCAAACAAAACATAATTCATAATTTATATTTAAAATTAAATATTTTAGCCAATTTTTTATTCAGCTTGTCTAATGGTAAGACCCCAATGTTTTGCTGAAGATTGTTAGTGTGGGACCTGTTCTAATTTTCTATGATGACTACTTATGTACATGACTACGTACATAAGCGCCTTGGTGCAAACAAAACATAATTCATAATTTATATTTAAAATTAAATATTTTAGCCAATTTTTTATTCAGCTTGTCTAATGGTAAGACCCCAATGTTTTGCTGAAGATTGTTAGTGTGGGACCTGTTCTAATTTTCTATGATGACTACTTATGTACATGACTACGTACATAAGCGCCTTGGTGCAAACAAAACATAATTCATAATTTATATTTAAAATTAAATATTTTAGCCAATTTTTTATTCAGCTTGTCTAATGGTAAGACCCCAATGTTTTGCTGAAGATTGTTAGTGTGGGACCTGTTCTAATTTTCTATGATGACAACTTATGTACATGACTACGTACATAAGCGCCTTGGTGCAAACAAAACATAATTCATAATTTATATTTAAAATTAAATATTTTAGCCAATTTTTTATTCAGCTTGTCTAATGGTAAGACCCCAATGTTTTGCTGAAGATTGTTAGTGTGGGACCTGTTCTAATTTTCTATGATGACTACTTATGTACATGACTACGTACATAAGCGCCTTGGTGCAAACAAAACATAATTCATAATTTATATTTAAAATTAAATATTTTAGCCAATTTTTTATTCAGCTTGTCTAATGGTAAGACCCCAATGTTTTGCTGAAGATTGTTAGTGTGGGACCTGTTCTAATTTTCTATGATGACTACTTATGTACATGACTACGTACATAAGCGCCTTGGTGCAAACAAAACATAATTCATAATTTATATTTAAAATTAAATATTTTAGCCAATTTTTTATTCAGCTTGTCTAATGGTAAGACCCCAATGTTTTGCTGAAGATTGTTAGTGTGGGACCTGTTCTAATTTTCTATGATGGCTACTTATGTACATGACTACGTACATAAGCGCCTTGGTGCAAACAAAACATAATTCATAATTTATATTTAAAATTAAATATTTTAGCCAATTTTTTATTCAGCTTGTCTAATGGTAAGACCCCAATGTTTTGCTGAAGATTGTTAGTGTGGGACCTGTTCTAATTTTCTATGATGACAACTTATGTACATGACTACGTACATAAGCGCCTTGGTGCAAACAAAACATAATTCATAATTTATATTTAAAATTAAATATTTTAGCCAATTTTTTATTCAGCTTGTCTAATGGTAAGACCCCAATGTTTTGCTGAAGATTGTTAGTGTGGGACCTGTTCTAATTTTCTATGATGACAACTTATGTACATGACTACGTACATAAGCGCCTTGGTGCAAACAAAACATAATTCATAATTTATATTTAAAATTAAATATTTTAGCCAATTTTTTATTCAGCTTGTCTAATGGTAAGACCCCAATGTTTTGCTGAAGATTGTTAGTGTGGGACCTGTTCTAATTTTCTATGATGACTACTTATGTACATGACTACGTACATAAGCGCCTTGGTGCAAACAAAACATAATTCATAATTTATATTTAAAATTAAATATTTTAGCCAATTTTTTATTCAGCTTGTCTAATGGTAAGACCCCAATGTTTTGCTGAAGATTGTTAGTGTGGGACCTGTTCTAATTTTCTATGATGACAACTTATGTACATGACTTATGTACATGACTACGTACATAAGCGCCTTGGTGCAAACAAAACATAATTCATAATTTATATTTAAAATTAAATATTTTAGCCAATTTTTTATTCAGCTTGTCTAATGGTAAGACCCCAATGTTTTGCTGAAGATTGTTAGTGTGGGACCTGTTCTAATTTTCTATGATGACTAACTTATGTACATGACTACGTACATAAGCGCCTTGGTGCAAACAAAACATAATTCATAATTTATATTTAAAATTAAATATTTTAGCCAATTTTTTATTCAGCTTGTCTAATGGTAAGACCCCAATGTTTTGCTGAAGATTGTTAGTGTGGGACCTGTTCTAATTTTCTATGATGACAACTTATGTACATGACTACGTACATAAGCGCCTTGGTGCAAACAAAACATAATTCATAATTTATATTTAAAATTAAATATTTTAGCCAATTTTTTATTCAGCTTGTCTAATGGTAAGACCCCAATGATTTTGCTGAAGATTGTTAGTGTGGGACCTGTTCTAATTTTCTATGATGACTACTTATGTACATGACTACGTACATAAGCGCCTTGGTGCAAACAAAACATAATTCATAATTTATATTTAAAATTAAATATTTTAGCCAATTTTTTATTCAGCTTGTCTAATGGTAAGACCCCAATGTTTTGCTGAAGATTGTTAGTGTGGGACCTGTTCTAATTTTCTATGATGACAACTTATGTACATGACTACGTACATAAGCGCCTTGGTGCAAACAAAACATAATTCATAATTTATATTTAAAATTAAATATTTTAGCCAATTTTTTATTCAGCTTGTCTAATGGTAAGACCCCAATGTTTTGCTGAAGATTGTTAGTGTGGGACCTGTTCTAATTTTCTATGATGACAACTTATGTACATGACTACGTACATAAGCGCCTTGGTGCAAACAAAACATAATTCATAATTTATATTTAAAATTAAATATTTTAGCCAATTTTTTATTCAGCTTGTCTAATGGTAAGACCCCAATGTTTTGCTGAAGATTGTTAGTGTGGGACCTGTTCTAATTTTCTATGATGACTACTTATGTACATGACTACGTACATAAGCGCCTTGGTGCAAACAAAACATAATTCATAATTTATATTTAAAATTAAATATTTTAGCCAATTTTTTATTCAGCTTGTCTAATGGTAAGACCCCAATGTTTTGCTGAAGATTGTTAGTGTGGGACCTGTTCTAATTTTCTATGATGACAACTTATGTACATGACTACGTACATAAGCGCCTTGGTGCAAACAAAACATAATTCATAATTTATATTTAAAATTAAATATTTTAGCCAATTTTTTATTCAGCTTGTCTAATGGTAAGACCCCAATGTTTTGCTGAAGATTGTTAGTGTGGGACCTGTTCTAATTTTCTATGATGACTACTTATGTACATGACTACGTACATAAGCGCCTTGGTGCAAACAAAACATAATTCATAATTTATATTTAAAATTAAATATTTTAGCCAATTTTTTATTCAGCTTGTCTAATGGTAAGACCCCAATGTTTTGCTGAAGATTGTTAGTGTGGGACCTGTTCTAATTTTCTATGATGGCTACTTATGTACATGAGTACGTACATAAGCGCCTTGGTGCAAACAAAACATAATTCATAATTTATATTTAAAATTAAATATTTTAGCCAATTTTTTATTCAGCTTGTCTAATGGTAAGACCCCAATGTTTTGCTGAAGATTGTTAGTGTGGGACCTGTTCTAATTTTCTATGATGGCTACTTATGTACATGACTACGTACATAAGCGCCTTGGTGCAAACAAAACATAATTCATAATTTATATTTAAAATTAAATATTTTAGCCAATTTTTTATTCAGCTTGTCTAATGGTAAGACCCCAATGTTTTGCTGAAGATTGTTAGTGTGGGACCTGTTCTAATTTTCTATGATGACAACTTATGTACATGACTACGTACATAAGCGCCTTGGTGCAAACAAAACATAATTCATAATTTATATTTAAAATTAAATATTTTAGCCAATTTTTTATTCAGCTTGTCTAATGGTAAGACCCCAATGTTTTGCTGAAGATTGTTAGTGTGGGACCTGTTCTAATTTTCTATGATGACAACTTATGTACATGACTACGTACATAAGCGCCTTGGTGCAAACAAAACATAATTCATAATTTATATTTAAAATTAAATATTTTAGCCAATTTTTTATTCAGCTTGTCTAATGGTAAGACCCCAATGTTTTGCTGAAGATTGTTAGTGTGGGACCTGTTCTAATTTTCTATGATGACTACTTATGTACATGACTACGTACATAAGCGCCTTGGTGCAAACAAAACATAATTCATAATTTATATTTAAAATTAAATATTTTAGCCAATTTTTTATTCAGCTTGTCTAATGGTAAGACCCCAATGTTTTGCTGAAGATTGTTAGTGTGGGACCTGTTCTAATTTTCTATGATGACTACTTATGTACATGACTACGTACATAAGCGCCTTGGTGCAAACAAAACATAATTCATAATTTATATTTAAAATTAAATATTTTAGCCAATTTTTTATTCAGCTTGTCTAATGGTAAGACCCCAATGTTTTGCTGAAGATTGTTAGTGTGGGACCTGTTCTAATTTTCTATGATGACTACTTATGTACATGACTACGTACATAAGCGCCTTGGTGCAAACAAAACATAATTCATAATTTATATTTAAAATTAAATATTTTAGCCAATTTTTTATTCAGCTTGTCTAATGGTAAGACCCCAATGTTTTGCTGAAGATTGTTAGTGTGGGACCTGTTCTAATTTTCTATGATGACTACTTATGTACATGACTACGTACATAAGCGCCTTGGTGCAAACAAAACATAATTCATAATTTATATTTAAAATTAAATATTTTAGCCAATTTTTTATTCAGCTTGTCTAATGGTAAGACCCCAATGTTTTGCTGAAGATTGTTAGTGTGGGACCTGTTCTAATTTTCTATGATGACTACTTATGTACATGACTACGTACATAAGCGCCTTGGTGCAAACAAAACATAATTCATAATTTATATTTAAAATTAAATATTTTAGCCAATTTTTTATTCAGCTTGTCTAATGGTAAGACCCCAATGTTTTGCTGAAGATTGTTAGTGTGGGACCTGTTCTAATTTTCTATGATGACTACTTATGTACATGACTACGTACATAAGCGCCTTGGTGCAAACAAAACATAATTCATAATTTATATTTAAAATTAAATATTTTAGCCAATTTTTTATTCAGCTTGTCTAATGGTAAGACCCCAATGTTTTGCTAAAGATTGTTAGTGTGGGACCTGTTCTAATTTTCTATGATGGCTACTTATGTACATGAGTACGTACATAAGCGCCTTGGTGCAAACAAAACATAATTCATAATTTATATTTAAAATTAAATATTTTAGCCAATTTTTTATTCAGCTTGTCTAATGGTAAGACCCCAATGTTTTGCTGAAGATTGTTAGTGTGGGACCTGTTCTAATTTTCTATGATGGCTACTTATGTACATGACTACGTACATAAGCGCCTTGGTGCAAACAAAACATAATTCATAATTTATATTTAAAATTAAATATTTTAGCCAATTTTTTATTCAGCTTGTCTAATGGTAAGACCCCAATGTTTTGCTGAAGATTGTTAGTGTGGGACCTGTTCTAATTTTCTATGATGGCTACTTATGTACATGACTACGTACATAAGCGCCTTGGTGCAAACAAAACATAATTCATAATTTATATTTAAAATTAAATATTTTAGCCAATTTTTTATTCAGCTTGTCTAATGGTAAGACCCCAATGTTTTGCTGAAGATTGATAATGTGTGGGACCTGTTCTAATTTTCTATGATGACAACTTATGTACATGACTACGTACATAAGCGCCTTGGTGCAAACAAAACATAATTCATAATTTATATTTAAAATTAAATATTTTAGCCAATTTTTTATTCAGCTTGTCTAATGGTAAGACCCCAATGTTTTGCTGAAGATTGTTAGTGTGGGACCTGTTCTAATTTTCTATGATGGCTACTTATGTACATGACTACGTACATAAGCGCCTTGGTGCAAACAAAACATAATTCATAATTTATATTTAAAATTAAATATTTTAGCCAATTTTTTATTCAGCTTGTCTAATGGTAAGACCCCAATGTTTTGCTGAAGATTGTTAGTGTGGGACCTGTTCTAATTTTCTATGATGACTACTTATGTACATGACTACGTACATAAGCGCCTTGGTGCAAACAAAACATAATTCATAATTTATATTTAAAATTAAATATTTTAGCCAATTTTTTATTCAGCTTGTCTAATGGTAAGACCCCAATGTTTTGCTGAAGATTGTTAGTGTGGGACCTGTTCTAATTTTCTATGATGACTACTTATGTACATGACTACGTACATAAGCGCCTTGGTGCAAACAAAACATAATTCATAATTTATATTTAAAATTAAATATTTTAGCCAATTTTTTATTCAGCTTGTCTAATGGTAAGACCCCAATGTTTTGCTGAAGATTGTTAGTGTGGGACCTGTTCTAATTTTCTATGATGGCTACTTATGTACATGACTACGTACATAAGCGCCTTGGTGCAAACAAAACATAATTCATAATTTATATTTAAAATTAAATATTTTAGCCAATTTTTTATTCAGCTTGTCTAATGGTAAGACCCCAATGTTTTGCTGAAGATTGTTAGTGTGGGACCTGTTCTAATTTTCTATGATGACTACTTATGTACATGACTACGTACATAAGCGCCTTGGTGCAAACAAAACATAATTCATAATTTATATTTAAAATTAAATATTTTAGCCAATTTTTTATTCAGCTTGTCTAATGGTAAGACCCCAATGTTTTGCTGAAGATTGTTAGTGTGGGACCTGTTCTAATTTTCTATGATGACTACTTATGTACATGACTACGTACATAAGCGCCTTGGTGCAAACAAAACATAATTCATAATTTATATTTAAAATTAAATATTTTAGCCAATTTTTTATTCAGCTTGTCTAATGGTAAGACCCCAATGTTTTGCTGAAGATTGTTAGTGTGGGACCTGTTCTAATTTTCTATGATGGCTACTTATGTACATGAGTACGTACATAAGCGCCTTGGTGCAAACAAAACATAATTCATAATTTATATTTAAAATTAAATATTTTAGCCAATTTTTTATTCAGCTTGTCTAATGGTAAGACCCCAATGTTTTGCTAAAGATTGTTAGTGTGGGACCTGTTCTAATTTTCTATGATGGCTACTTATGTACATGAGTACGTACATAAGCGCCTTGGTGCAAACAAAACATAATTCATAATTTATATTTAAAATTAAATATTTTAGCCAATTTTTTATTCAGCTTGTCTAATGGTAAGACCCCAATGTTTTGCTAAAGATTGTTAGTGTGGGACCTGTTCTAATTTTCTATGATGGCTACTTATGTACATGACTACGTACATAAGCGCCTTGGTGCAAACAAAACATAATTCATAATTTATATTTAAAATTAAATATTTTAGCCAATTTTTTATTCAGCTTGTCTAATGGTAAGACCCCAATGTTTTGCTGAAGATTGTTAGTGTGGGACCTGTTCTAATTTTCTATGATGACAACTTATGTACATGACTACGTACATAAGCGCCTTGGTGCAAACAAAACATAATTCATAATTTATATTTAAAATTAAATATTTTAGCCAATTTTTTATTCAGCTTGTCTAATGGTAAGACCCCAATGTTTTGCTGAAGATTGTTAGTGTGGGACCTGTTCTAATTTTCTATGATGACAACTTATGTACATGACTACGTACATAAGCGCCTTGGTGCAAACAAAACATAATTCATAATTTATATTTAAAATTAAATATTTTAGCCAATTTTTTATTCAGCTTGTCTAATGGTAAGACCCCAATGTTTTGCTGAAGATTGTTAGTGTGGGACCTGTTCTAATTTTCTATGATGACAACTTATGTACATGACTACGTACATAAGCGCCTTGGTGCAAACAAAACATAATTCATAATTTATATTTAAAATTAAATATTTTAGCCAATTTTTTATTCAGCTTGTCTAATGGTAAGACCCCAATGTTTTGCTAAAGATTGTTAGTGTGGGACCTGTTCTAATTTTCTATGATGGCTACTTATGTACATGACTACGTACATAAGCGCCTTGGTGCAAACAAAACATAATTCATAATTTATATTTAAAATTAAATATTTTAGCCAATTTTTTATTCAGCTTGTCTAATGGTAAGACCCCAATGTTTTGCTGAAGATTGTTAGTGTGGGACCTGTTCTAATTTTCTATGATGACAACTTATGTACATGACTACGTACATAAGCGCCTTGGTGCAAACAAAACATAATTCATAATTTATATTTAAAATTAAATATTTTAGCCAATTTTTTATTCAGCTTGTCTAATGGTAAGACCCCAATGTTTTGCTGAAGATTGTTAGTGTGGGACCTGTTCTAATTTTCTATGATGACTACTTATGTACATGACTACGTACATAAGCGCCTTGGTGCAAACAAAACATAATTCATAATTTATATTTAAAATTAAATATTTTAGCCAATTTTTTATTCAGCTTGTCTAATGGTAAGACCCCAATGTTTTGCTGAAGATTGTTAGTGTGGGACCTGTTCTAATTTTCTATGATGACTACTTATGTACATGACTACGTACATAAGCGCCTTGGTGCAAACAAAACATAATTCATAATTTATATTTAAAATTAAATATTTTAGCCAATTTTTTATTCAGCTTGTCTAATGGTAAGACCCCAATGTTTTGCTGAAGATTGTTAGTGTGGGACCTGTTCTAATTTTCTATGATGACTACTTATGTACATGACTACGTACATAAGCGCCTTGGTGCAAACAAAACATAATTCATAATTTATATTTAAAATTAAATATTTTAGCCAATTTTTTATTCAGCTTGTCTAATGGTAAGACCCCAATGTTTTGCTGAAGATTGACAACTTATTACGTACATAAGCGTTGTGAAAATTGGGAGCCATTGTTCTAAGCTTTTCTATGATGACAACTTATGTACATGACTACGTACATAAGCGCCTTGGTGCAAACAAAACATAATTCATAATTTATATTTAAAATTAAATATTTTAGCCAATTTTTTATTCAGCTTGTCTAATGGTAAGACCCCAATGTTTTGCTGAAGATTGTTAGTGTGGGACCTGTTCTAATTTTCTATGATGACAACTTATGTACATGACTACGTACATAAGCGCCTTGGTGCAAACAAAACATAATTCATAATTTATATTTAAAATTAAATATTTTAGCCAATTTTTTATTCAGCTTGTCTAATGGTAAGACCCCAATGTTTTGCTGAAGATTGTTAGTGTGGGACCTGTTCTAATTTTCTATGATGACAACTTATGTACATGACTACGTACATAAGCGCCTTGGTGCAAACAAAACATAATTCATAATTTATATTTAAAATTAAATATTTTAGCCAATTTTTTATTCAGCTTGTCTAATGGTAAGACCCCAATGTTTTGCTGAAGATTGTTAGTGTGGGACCTGTTCTAATTTTCTATGATGACAACTTATGTACATGACTACGTACATAAGCGCCTTGGTGCAAACAAAACATAATTCATAATTTATATTTAAAATTAAATATTTTAGCCAATTTTTTATTCAGCTTGTCTAATGGTAAGACCCCAATGTTTTGCTGAAGATTGTTAGTGTGGGACCTGTTCTAATTTTCTATGATGACAACTTATGTACATGACTACGTACATAAGCGCCTTGGTGCAAACAAAACATAATTCATAATTTATATTTAAAATTAAATATTTTAGCCAATTTTTTATTCAGCTTGTCTAATGGTAAGACCCCAATGTTTTGCTGAAGATTGTTAGTGTGGGACCTGTTCTAATTTTCTATGATGACAACTTATGTACATGACTACGTACATAAGCGCCTTGGTGCAAACAAAACATAATTCATAATTTATATTTAAAATTAAATATTTTAGCCAATTTTTTATTCAGCTTGTCTAATGGTAGGACCCCAATGTTTTGCTGAAGATTGTTAGTGTGGGACCTGTTCTAATTTTCTATGATGACAACTTATGTACATGACTACGTACATAAGCGCCTTGGTGCAAACAAAACATAATTCATAATTTATATTTAAAATTAAATATTTTAGCCAATTTTTTATTCAGCTTGTCTAATGGTAAGACCCCAATGTTTTGCTGAAGATTGTTAGTGTGGGACCTGTTCTAATTTTCTATGATGACTACTTATGTACATGACTACGTACATAAGCGCCTTGGTGCAAACAAAACATAATTTATATTTAAAATTAAATATTTTAGCCAATTTTTTATTCAGCTTGTCTAATGGTAAGACCCCAATGTTTTGCTAAAGATTGTTAGTGTGGGACCTGTTCTAATTTTCTATGATGGCTACTTATGTACATGAGTACGTACATAAGCGCCTTGGTGCAAACAAAACATAATTCATAATTTATATTTAAAATTAAATATTTTAGCCAATTTTTTATTCAGCTTGTCTAATGGTAAGACCCCAATGTTTTGCTGAAGATTGTTAGTGTGGGACCTGTTCTAATTTTCTATGATGGCTACTTATGTACATGAGTACGTACATAAGCGCCTTGGTGCAAACAAAACATAATTCATAATTTATATTTAAAATTAAATATTTTAGCCAATTTTTTATTCAGCTTGTCTAATGGTAAGACCCCAATGTTTTGCTGAAGATTGTTAGTGTGGGACCTGTTCTAATTTTCTATGATGACTACTTATGTACATGGCTACGTACATAAGCGCCTTGGTGCAAACAAAACATAATTCATAATTTATATTTAAAATTAAATATTTTAGCCAATTTTTTATTCAGCTTGTCTAATGGGGAGACCCCAATGTTTTGCTGAAGATTGTTAGTGTGGGACCTGTTCTAATTTTCTATTATGACAACTTATGTACATGACTACGTACATAAGCGCCTTGGTGCAAACAAAACATAATTTATATTTAAAATTAAATATTTTAGCCAATTTTTTATTCAGCTTGTCTAATGGTAAGACCCCAATGTTTTGCTAAAGATTGTTAGTGTGGGACCTGTTCTAATTTTCTATGATGGCTACTTATGTACATGAGTACGTACATAAGCGCCTTGGTGCAAACAAAACATAATTCATAATTTATATTTAAAATTAAATATTTTAGCCAATTTTTTATTCAGCTTGTCTAATGGTAAGACCCCAATGTTTTGCTGAAGATTGTTAGTGTGGGACCTGTTCTAATTTTCTATTATGACAACTTATGTACATGACTACGTACATAAGCGCCTTGGTGCAAACAAAACATAATTCATAATTTATATTTAAAATTAAATATTTTAGCCAATTTTTTATTCAGCTTGTCTAATGGTAAGACCCCAATGTTTTGCTGAAGATTGTTAGTGTGGGACCTGTTCTAATTTTCTATGATGACTACTTATGTACATGACTACGTACATAAGCGCCTTGGTGCAAACAAAACATAATTCATAATTTATATTTAAAATTAAATATTTTAGCCAATTTTTTATTCAGCTTGTCTAATGGTAAGACCCCAATGTTTTGCTGAAGATTGTTAGTGTGGGACCTGTTCTAATTTTCTATGATGACAACTTATGTACATGACTACGTACATAAGCGCCTTGGTGCAAACAAAACATAATTCATAATTTATATTTAAAATTAAATATTTTAGCCAATTTTTTATTCAGCTTGTCTAATGGTAAGACCCCAATGTTTTGCTGAAGATTGTTAGTGTGGGACCTGTTCTAATTTTCTATGATGACTACTTATGTACATGACTACGTACATAAGCGCCTTGGTGCAAACAAAACATAATTCATAATTTATATTTAAAATTAAATATTTTAGCCAATTTTTTATTCAGCTTGTCTAATGGTAAGACCCCAATGTTTTGCTGAAGATTGTTAGTGTGGGACCTGTTCTAATTTTCTATTATGACTACTTATGTACATGGCTACGTACATAAGCGCCTTGGTGCAAACAAAACATAATTCATAATTTATATTTAAAATTAAATATTTTAGCCAATTTTTTATTCAGCTTGTCTAATGGTAAGACCCCAATGTTTTGCTGAAGATTGTTAGTGTGGGACCTGTTCTAATTTTCTATGATGACAACTTATGTACATGCCTACGTACATAAGCGCCTTGGTGCAAACAAAACATAATTCATAATTTATATTTAAAATTAAATATTTTAGCCAATTTTTTATTCAGCTTGTCTAATGGTAAGACCCCAATGTTTTGCTGAAGATTGTTAGTGTGGGACCTGTTCTAATTTTCTATGATGACTACTTATGTACATGCCTACGTACATAAGCGCCTTGGTGCAAACAAAACATAATTCATAATTTATATTTAAAATTAAATATTTTAGCCAATTTTTTATTCAGCTTGTCTAATGGTAAGACCCCAATGTTTTGCTGAAGATTGTTAGTGTGGGACCTGTTCTAATTTTCTATGATGACTACTTATGTACATGACTACGTACATAAGCGCCTTGGTGCAAACAAAACATAATTCATAATTTATATTTAAAATTAAATATTTTAGCCAATTTTTTATTCAGCTTGTCTAATGGTAAGACCCCAATGTTTTGCTGAAGATTGTTAGTGTGGGACCTGTTCTAATTTTCTATTATGACTACTTATGTACATGACTACGTACATAAGCGCCTTGGTGCAAACAAAACATAATTCATAATTTATATTTAAAATTAAATATTTTAGCCAATTTTTTATTCAGCTTGTCTAATGGTAAGACCCCAATGTTTTGCTGAAGATTGTTAGTGTGGGACCTGTTCTAATTTTCTATGATGACAACTTATGTACATGACTACGTACATAAGCGCCTTGGTGCAAACAAAACATAATTCATAATTTATATTTAAAATTAAATATTTTAGCCAATTTTTTATTCAGCTTGTCTAATGGTAAGACCCCAATGTTTTGCTGAAGATTGTTAGTGTGGGACCTGTTCTAATTTTCTATGATGACTACTTATGTACATGACTACGTACATAAGCGCCTTGGTGCAAACAAAACATAATTCATAATTTATATTTAAAATTAAATATTTTAGCCAATTTTTTATTCAGCTTGTCTAATGGTAAGACCCCAATGTTTTGCTGAAGATTGTTAGTGTGGGACCTGTTCTAATTTTCTATTATGACTACTTATGTACATGGCTACGTACATAAGCGCCTTGGTGCAAACAAAACATAATTCATAATTTATATTTAAAATTAAATATTTTAGCCAATTTTTTATTCAGCTTGTCTAATGGTAAGACCCCAATGTTTTGCTGAAGATTGTTAGTGTGGGACCTGTTCTAATTTTCTATGATGACAACTTATGTACATGCCTACGTACATAAGCGCCTTGGTGCAAACAAAACATAATTCATAATTTATATTTAAAATTAAATATTTTAGCCAATTTTTTATTCAGCTTGTCTAATGGTAAGACCCCAATGTTTTGCTGAAGATTGTTAGTGTGGGACCTGTTCTAATTTTCTATGATGACAACTTATGTACATGCCTACGTACATAAGCGCCTTGGTGCAAACAAAACATAATTCATAATTTATATTTAAAATTAAATATTTTAGCCAATTTTTTATTCAGCTTGTCTAATGGTAAGACCCCAATGTTTTGCTGAAGATTGTTAGTGTGGGACCTGTTCTAATTTTCTATGATGACTACTTATGTACATGACTACGTACATAAGCGCCTTGGTGCAAACAAAACATAATTCATAATTTATATTTAAAATTAAATATTTTAGCCAATTTTTTATTCAGCTTGTCTAATGGTAAGACCCCAATGTTTTGCTGAAGATTGTTAGTGTGGGACCTGTTCTAATTTTCTATTATGACTACTTATGTACATGGCTACGTACATAAGCGCCTTGGTGCAAACAAAACATAATTCATAATTTATATTTAAAATTAAATATTTTAGCCAATTTTTTATTCAGCTTGTCTAATGGTAAGACCCCAATGTTTTGCTGAAGATTGTTAGTGTGTGACCTGTTCTAATTTTCTATGATGACAACTTATGTACATGCCTACGTACATAAGCGCCTTGGTGCAAACAAAACATAATTCATAATTTATATTTAAAATTAAATATTTTAGCCAATTTTTTATTCAGCTTGTCTAATGGTAAGACCCCAATGTTTTGCTGAAGATTGTTAGTGTGGGACCTGTTCTAATTTTCTATGATGACTACTTATGTACATGACTACGTACATAAGCGCCTTGGTGCAAACAAAACATAATTCATAATTTATATTTAAAATTAAATATTTTAGCCAATTTTTTATTCAGCTTGTCTAATGGTAAGACCCCAATGTTTTGCTGAAGATTGTTAGTGTGGGACCTGTTCTAATTTTCTATGATGACAACTTATGTACATGACTACGTACATAAGCGCCTTGGTGCAAACAAAACATAATTCATAATTTATATTTAAAATTAAATATTTTAGCCAATTTTTTATTCAGCTTGTCTAATGGTAAGACCCCAATGTTTTGCTGAAGATTGTTAGTGTGGGACCTGTTCTAATTTTCTATGATGACTACTTATGTACATGACTACGTACATAAGCGCCTTGGTGCAAACAAAACATAATTCATAATTTATATTTAAAATTAAATATTTTAGCCAATTTTTTATTCAGCTTGTCTAATGGTAAGACCCCAATGTTTTGCTGAAGATTGTTAGTGTGGGACCTGTTCTAATTTTCTATTATGACTACTTATGTACATGGCTACGTACATAAGCGCCTTGGTGCAAACAAAACATAATTCATAATTTATATTTAAAATTAAATATTTTAGCCAATTTTTTATTCAGCTTGTCTAATGGTAAGACCCCAATGTTTTGCTGAATATTGTTAGTGTGGGACCTGTTCTAATTTTCTATGATGGCTACTTATGTACATGACTACGTACATAAGCGCCTTGGTGCAAACAAAACATAATTTATATTTAAAATTAAATATTTTAGCCAATTTTTTATTCAGCTTGTCTAATGGTAAGACCCCAATATTTTGCTGAAGATTGTTAGTGTGGGACCTGTTCTAATTTTCTATGATGACTACTTATGTACATGACCACGTACATAAGCGCCTTGGTGCAAACAAAACATAATTCATAATTTATATTTAAAATTAAATATTTTAGCCAATTTTTTATTCAGCTTGTCTAATGGTAAGACCCCAATGTTTTGCTGAAGATTGTTAGTGTGGGACCTGTTCTAATTTTCTATGATGGCTACTTATGTACATGAGTACGTACATAAGCGCCTTGGTGCAAACAAAACATAATTCATAATTTATATTTAAAATTAAATATTTTAGCCAATTTTTTATTCAGCTTGTCTAATGGTAAGACCCCAATGTTTTGCTGAAGATTGTTAGTGTGGGACCTGTTCTAATTTTCTATGATGACTACTTATGCACATGGCTACGTACATAAGCGCCTTGTTGCAAACAAAACATAATTCATAATTTATATTTAAAATTAAATATTTTAGCCAATTTTTTATTCAGCTTGTCTAATGGTAAGACCCCAATATTTTGCTGAAGATTGTTAGTGTGGGACCTGTTCTAATTTTCTATGATGACTACTTATGCACATGGCTACGTACATAAGCGCCTTGGTGCAAACAAAACATAATTTATATTTAAAATTAAATATTTTAGCCAATTTTTTATTCAGCTTGTCTAATGGTAAGACCCCAATGTTTTGCTAAAGATTGTTAGTGTGGGACCTGTTCTAATTTTCTATGATGGCTACTTATGTACATGAGTACGTACATAAGCGCCTTGGTGCAAACAAAACATAATTCATAATTTATATTTAAAATTAAATATTTTAGCCAATTTTTTATTCAGCTTGTCTAATGGTAAGACCCCAATGTTTTGCTAAAGATTGTTAGTGTGGGACCTGTTCTAATTTTCTATGATGGCTACTTATGTACATGACTACGTACATAAGCGCCTTGGTGCAAACAAAACATAATTCATAATTTATATTTAAAATTAAATATTTTAGCCAATTTTTTATTCAGCTTGTCTAATGGTAAGACCCCAATATTTTGCTGAAGATTGTTAGTGTGGGACCTGTTCTAATTTTCTATGATGACTACTTATGTACATGACTACGTACATAAGCGCCTTGGTGCAAACAAAACATAATTCATAATTTATATTTAAAATTAAATATTTTAGCCAATTTTTTATTCAGCTTGTCTAATGGTAAGACCCCAATGTTTTGCTAAAGATTGTTAGTGTGGGACCTGTTCTAATTTTCTATGATGGCTACTTATGTACATGACTACGTACATAAGCGCCTTGGTGCAAACAAAACATAATTCATAATTTATATTTAAAATTAAATATTTTAGCCAATTTTTTATTCAGCTTGTCTAATGGTAAGACCCCAATGTTTTGCTAAAGATTGTTAGTGTGGGACCTGTTCTAATTTTCTATGATGGCTACTTATGTACATGACTACGTACATAAGCGCCTTGGTGCAAACAAAACATAATTCATAATTTATATTTAAAATTAAATATTTTAGCCAATTTTTTATTCAGCTTGTCTAATGGTAAGACCCCAATATTTTGCTGAAGATTGTTAGTGTGGGACCTGTTCTAATTTTCTATGATGGCTACTTATGTACATGACTACGTACATAAGCGCCTTGGTGCAAACAAAACATAATTTATATTTAAAATTAAATATTTTAGCCAATTTTTTATTTAGCTTGTCTAATGGTAAGACCCCAATATTTTGCTGAAGATTGTTAGTGTGGGACCTGTTCTAATTTTCTATGATGACTACTTATGTACATGACTACGTACATAAGCGCCTTGGTGCAAACAAAACATAATTCATAATTTATATTTAAAATTAAATATTTTAGCCAATTTTTTATTCAGCTTGTCTAATGGTAAGACCCCAATATTTTGCTGAAGATTGTTAGTGTGGGACCTGTTCTAATTTTCTATGATGACTACTTATGCACATGGCTACGTACATAAGCGCCTTGGTGCAAACAAAACATAATTTATATTTAAAATTAAATATTTTAGCCAATTTTTTATTCAGCTTGTCTAATGGTAAGACCCCAATGTTTTGCTAAAGATTGTTAGTGTGGGACCTGTTCTAATTTTCTATGATGGCTACTTATGTACATGAGTACGTACATAAGCGCCTTGGTGCAAACAAAACATAATTCATAATTTATATTTAAAATTAAATATTTTAGCCAATTTTTTATTCAGCTTGTCTAATGGTAAGACCCCAATGTTTTGCTAAAGATTGTTAGTGTGGGACCTGTTCTAATTTTCTATGATGGCTACTTATGTACATGACTACGTACATAAGCGCCTTGGTGCAAACAAAACATAATTCATAATTTATATTTAAAATTAAATATTTTAGCCAATTTTTTATTCAGCTTGTCTAATGGGGAGACCCCAATGTTTTGCTGAAGATTGTTAGTGTGGGACCTGTTCTAATTTTCTATTATGACAACTTATGTACATGACTACGTACATAAGCGCCTTGGTGCAAACAAAACATAATTTATATTTAAAATTAAATATTTTAGCCAATTTTTTATTCAGCTTGTCTAATGGTAAGACCCCAATATTTTGCTGAAGATTGTTAGTGTGGGACCTGTTCTAATTTTCTATGATGACTACTTATGTACATGACCACGTACATAAGCGCCTTGGTGCAAACAAAACATAATTCATAATTTATATTTAAAATTAAATATTTTAGCCAATTTTTTATTCAGCTTGTCTAATGGTAAGACCCCAATGTTTTGCTGAAGATTGTTAGTGTGGGACCTGTTCTAATTTTCTATGATGGCTACTTATGTACATGACTACGTACATAAGCGCCTTGGTGCAAACAAAACATAATTCATAATTTATATTTAAAATTAAATATTTTAGCCAATTTTTTATTTAGCTTGTCTAATGGTAAGACCCCAATATTTTGCTGAAGATTGTTAGTGTGGGACCTGTTCTAATTTTCTATGATGACTACTTATGTACATGACTACGTACATAAGCGCCTTGGTGCAAACAAAACATAATTCATAATTTATATTTAAAATTAAATATTTTAGCCAATTTTTTATTCAGCTTGTCTAATGGTAAGACCCCAATATTTTGCTGAAGATTGTTAGTGTGGGACCTGTTCTAATTTTCTATGATGACTACTTATGTACATGACCACGTACATAAGCGCCTTAGTGCAAACAAAACATAATTCATAATTTATATTTAAAATTAAATATTTTAGCCAATTATTTATTCAGCTTGTCTAATGGTAAGACCCCAATGTTTTGCTGAAGATTGTTAGTGTGGGACCTGTTATAATTTTCTATGATGACAACTTATGTACATGGCTACGTACATAAGCGCCTTGGTGCAAACAAAACATAATTCATAATTTATTTTTAAAATTAAATATTTCAGCCAATTTTTTATTCAGCTTGTCTAATGGTAAGACCCCAATGTTTTGCTGAAGATTGTTAGTATTGGACCTGTTCTAATTTTCTATGATGACTACTTATGTACATGGCTACGTACATAAGCGCCTTGGTGCAAACAAAACATAATTCATAATTTATATTTAAAATTAAATATTTTAGCCAATTTTTTATTCAGCTTGTCTAATGGTAAGACCCCAATGTTTTGCTGAAGATTGTTAGTGTGGGACCTGTTCTAATTTTCTATGATGACTACTTATGTACATGGCTACGTACATAAGCGCCTTGGTGCAAACAAAACATAATTCATAATTTATATTTAAAATTAAATATTTTAGCCAATTTTTTATTCAGCTTGTCTAATGGTAAGACACCAATGTTTTGCTGAAGATTGTTATTGTGGGACCTGTTCTAATTTTCTATTATGACTACTTATGTACATGGCTACGTACATAAGCGCCTTGGTGCAAACAAAACATAATTCATAATTTATATTTAAAATTAAATATTTTAGCCAATTTTTTATTCAGCTTGTCTAATGGTAAGACCCCAATGTTTTGCTGAAGATTGTTAGTGTGGGACCTGTTCTAATTTTCTATGATGACTACTTATGTACATGGCTACGTATATAAGCGCCTTGGTGCAAACAAAACATAATTCATAATTTATATTTAAAATTAAATATTTTAGCCAATTTTTTATTCAGCTTGTCTAATGGTAAGACCCCAATGTTTTGCTGAAGATTGTTAGTGTGGGACCTGTTCTAATTTTCTATGATGACTACTTATGTACATGGCTACGTACATAAGCGCCTTGGTCCAAACAAAACATAATTCATAATTTATATTTAAAATTAAATATTTTAGCCAATTTTTTATTCAGCTTGTCTAATGGTAAGACCCCAATGTTTTGCTGAAGATTGTTAGTGTGGGACCTGTTCTAATTTTCTATGATGACTACTTATGTACATGGCTACGTACATAAGCGCCTTGGTGCAAACAAAACATAATTCATAATTTATATTTAAAATTAAATATTTTAGCCAATTTTTTATTCAGCTTGTCTAATGGTAAGACCCCAATGTTTTGCTGAAGATTGTTAGTGTGGGACCTGTTATAATTTTCTATGATGACAACTTATGTACATGGCTACGTACATAAGCGCCTTGGTGCAAACAAAACATAATTCATAATTTATATTTAAAATTAAATATTTTAGCCAATTTTTTATTCAGCTTGTCTAATGGTAAGACACCAATGTTTTGCTGAAGATTGTTAGTGTGGGACCTGTTCTAATTTTCTATGATGACTACTTATGTATATGGCTACACAATCCGGACAATAACACGCCTAGAGCCCAAACGGTTAGAGATATGATAAAGACTTTTGGTTCGGGGACCGCTCCAAAGGTCGACTCTCGGACCATTAACATTCCCCTCATTTTCCTCACCTCTCACTTTGTCCTCCAAAACTTTGTATTTTTGAACTGCTCAAAAACGGGGCATGTGATTTTTTTTAAATTCCGTTGAATCCTTACTAATAACAATTTTTCAAAGTTAAAGGTTGAAAAGGCTCTATAGAGCGTATTTCTCAGTCAATGATATCATTTTTGGGTTTGTTGGAAGGGTTGGAAGGGTCTTGGAATTTCCTAAAAAACTGAACTGGTTTCAATCGGTTTTGAACCGGTTC
>NW_026604547.1:0-24118 GCF_024763615.1 Phlebotomus papatasi
AACTGTAAGGGGTTAGCCTATCGATTTTTTTGGCCAAAAAATTTTTTGTCGAGATTTTGCAAATTCCGCAATGGAAATCAATTGGTAGGACCATTTCAAGTATTCTTTGTGAATTTCATCCAGAAATATTGAGAATTACGGTTTTTAGGGCCGATTTTCGATTTTTTGAAAAAACTGTAAGGGGTTAGCCTATCGATTTTTTTGGTCAAAAAATTTTTTGTCGAGATTTTGCAAATTCCGCAATGGAAATCAATTGGTAGGACCATTTCAAGTATTCTATGTGAATTTCATCCAGAAATATTGAGAATTACGGTTTTTAGGGCCGATTTTCGATTTTTTGAAAAAACTGTAAGGGGTTAGCCTATCGATTTTTTTGGTCAAAAATTTTTTTGTCGAGATTTTGCAAATTCCGCAATGGAAATCAATTGGTAGGACCATTTCAAGTATTCTTTGTGAATTTCATCCAGAAATATTGAGAATTACGGTTTTTAGGGCCGATTTTCGATTTTTTGAAAAAACTGTAAGGGGTTAGCCTATCGATTTTTTTGGTCAAAAAAATTTTTTGTCGAGATTTTGCAAATTCCGCAATGGAAATCAATTGGTAGGACCATTTCAAGTATTCTTTGTGAATTTCATCCAGAAATATTGAGAATTACGGTTTTTAGGGCCGATTTTCGATTTTTTGAAAAAACTGTAAGGGGTTAGCCTATCGATTTTTTTTGGTCAAAAAATTTTTTGTTGAGATTTTGCAAATTCCGCAATGGAAATCAATTGGTAGGACCATTTCAAGTATTCTTTGTGAATTTCATCCAGAAATATTGAGAATTACGGTTTTTAGGGCCGATTTTCGATTTTTTGAAAAAACTGTAAGGGGTTAGCCTATCTGAGAATTAAGCCGATTTTAGGAAAAAACTGTAAGGGGTTGGCCTATCGATTTTTTTGGTCAAAAAATTTTTTGTCGAGATTTTGCAAATTCCGCAATGGAAATCAATTGGCAGGACCATTTCAAGTATTCTTTGTGAATTTCATCCAGAAATATTGAGAATTATGGTTTTTAGGGCCGATTTTCGATTTTTTGAAAAAACTGTAAGGGGTTAGCCTATCTGAGAATTACGGTTTTTAGGGCCGATTTTCGGAAAAAACTGTAAGCCAGACTATCGATTTTTTTGGTCAAAAAATTTTTTGTCGAGATTTTGCAAATTCCGCAATGGAAATCAATTGGTAGAACCATTTCAAGTATTCTTTGTGAATTTCATCCAGAAATATTGAGAATTACGGTTTTTAGGGCCGATTTTCGATTTTTTGTAAAAACTGTAAGGGGTTAGCCTATCGATTTTTTTGGTCAAAAAATTTTTTGTCGAGATTTTGCAAATTCCGCAATGGAAATCAATTGGTAGGACCATTTCAAGTATTCTTTGTGAATTTCATCCAGAAATATTGAGAATTACGGTTTTTAGGGCCGATTTTCGATTTTTTGAAAAAACTGTAAGGGGTTAGCCTATCGATTTTTTTGGTCAAAAATTTTTTTGTCGAGATTTTGCAAATTCCGCAATGGAAATCAATTGGTAGGACCATTTCAAGTATTCTTTGTGAATTTCATCCAGAAATATTGAGAATTACGGTTTTTAGGGCCGATTTTCGATTTTTTGAAAAACTGTAAGGGGTTAGCCTATCGATTTTTTTGGTCAAAAATTTTTTTGTCGAGATTTTGCAAATTCCGCAATGGAAATCAATTGGTAGGACCATTTCAAGTATTCTTTGTGAATTTCATCCAGAAATATTGAGAATTACGGTTTTTAGGGCCGATTTTCGATTTTTTGAAAAAACTGTAAGGGGTTAGCCTATCGATTTTTTTGGTCAAAAAATTTTTTGTCGAGATTTTGCAAATTCCGCAATGGAAATCAATTGGTAGGACCATTTCAAGTATTCTTTGTGAATTTCATCCAGAAATATTGAGAATTACGGTTTTTAGGGCCGATTTTCGATTTTTTGAAAAAACTGTAAGGGGTTAGCCTATCGATTTTTTTGGTCAAAAAATTTTTTGTCGAGATTTTGCAAATTCCGCAATGGAAATCAATTGGTAAGACCATTTCAAGTATTCTTTGTGAATTTCATCCAGAAATATTGAGAATTACGGTTTTTAGGGCCGATTTTCGATTTTTTGAAAAAACTGTAAGGGGTTAGCCTATCGATTTTTTTGGTCAAAAATTTGTTTGTCGAGATTTTGCAAATTCCGCAATGGAAATCAATTGGTAGGACCATTTCAAGTATTCTTTGTGAATTTCATCCAGAAATATTGAGAATTACGGTTTTTAGGGCCGATTTTCGATTTTTTGAAAAAACTGTAAGGGGTTAGCCTATCGATTTTTTTGGTCAAAAAATTTTTTGTCGAGATTTTGCAAATTCCGCAATGGAAATCAATTGGTAGGACCATTTCAAGTATTCTTTGTGAATTTCATCCAGAAATATTGAGAATTACGGTTTTTAGGGCCGATTTTCGATTTTTTGAAAAAACTGTAAGGGGTTAGCCTATCGATTTTTTTGGTCAAAAAATTTTTTGTCGAGATTTTGCAAATTCCGCAATGGAAATCAATTGGTAGGACCATTTCAAGTATTCTTTGTGAATTTCATCCAGAAATATTGAGAATTACGGTTTTTAGGGCCGATTTTCGATTTTTTGAAAAAACTGTAAGGGGTTAGCCTATCGATTTTTTTGGTCAAAAAATTTTTTGTCGAGATTTTGCAAATTCCGCAATGGAAATCAATTGGTAGGACCATTTCAAGTATTCTTTGTGAATTTCATCCAGAAATATTGAGAATTACGGTTTTTAGGGCCGATTTTCGATTTTTTGAAAAAACTGTAAGGGGTTAGCCTATCGATTTTTTTGGTCAAAAAATTTTTTGTCGAGATTTTGCAAATTCCGCAATGGAAATCAATTGGTAGGACCATTTCAAGTATTCTTTGTGAATTTCATCCAGAAATATTGAGAATTACGGTTTTTAGGGCCGATTTTCGATTTTTTGAAAAAACTGTAAGGGGTTAGCCTATCGATTTTTTTGGTCAAAAAATTTTTTGTCGAGATTTTGCAAATTCCGCAATGGAAATCAATTGGTAGGACCATTTCAAGTATTCTTTGTGAATTTCATCCAGAAATATTGAGAATTACGGTTTTTAGGGCCGATTTTCGATTTTTTGTAAAAACTGTAAGGGGTTAGCCTATCGATTTTTTTGGTCAAAAAATTTTTTGTCGAGATTTTGCAAATTCCGCAATGGAAATCAATTGGTAGGACCATTTCAAGTATTCTTTGTGAATTTCATCCAGAAATATTGAGAATTACGGTTTTTAGGGCCGATTTTCGATTTTTTGAAAAATCTGTAAGGGGTTAGCCTATCGATTTTTTTGGTCAAAAAAATTTTTCTCGAGATTTTGCAAATTCCGCAATGGAAATCAATTGGTAGGACCATTTCAAGTATTCTTTGTGAATTTCATCCAGAAATATTGAGAATTACGGTTTTTAGGGCCGATTTTCGATTTTTTGAAAAAACTGTAAGGGGTTAGCCTATCGATTTTTTTTTGTCAAAAAATTTTTTGTTGAGATTTTGCAAATTCCGCAATGGAAATCAATTGGTAGGACCATTTCAAGTATTCTTTGTGAATTTCATCCAGAAATATTGAGAATTACGGTTTTTAGGGCCGATTTTCGATTTTTTGAAAACACTGTAAGGGGTTAGCCTATCGATTTTTTTGAGAATTACGGTTTTTAGGGCCGATTTTAGATTTTTTGAAAAAACTGTAAGGGGTTGGCCTATCGATTTTTTTGGTCAAAAAATTTTTTGTCGAGATTTTGCAAATTCCGCAATGGAAATCAATTGGTAGGACCATTTCAAGTATTCTTTGTGAATTTCATCCAGAAATATTGAGAATTACGGTTTTTAGGGCCGATTTTCGATTTTTTGAAAAAACTGTAAGGGGTTAGCCTATCGATTTTTTTGGTCAAAAAATTTTTTGTCGAGATTTTGCAAATTCCGCAATGGAAATCAATTGGTAGGACCATTTCAAGTATTCTTTGTGAATTTCATCCAGAAATATTGAGAATTACGGTTTTTAGGGCCGATTTTCGATTTTTTGAAAAAACTGTAAGGGGTTAGCCTATCGATTTTTTTGGTCAAAAAATTTTTTGTCGAGATTTTGCAAATTCCGCAATGGAAATCAATTGGTAGGACCATTTCAAGTATTCTTTGTGAATTTCATCCAGAAATATTGAGAATTACGGTTTTTAGGGCCGATTTTCGATTTTTTGAAAAAACTGTAAGGGGTTAGCCTATCGATTTTTTTGAGAATTACGGTTTTTAGGGCCGATTTTCGATTTTTTGAAAAAACTGTAAGGGGTCAGCCTATAGATTTTTTTGGTCAAAATTTTTTTTTTTTTTCTCGAGATTTTGCAAATTCCGCAATGGAAATCAATTGGTAGGACCATTTCAAGTATTCTTTGTGAATTTCATCCAGAAATATTGAGAATTACGGTTTTTAGGGCCGATTTTCGATTTTTTGAAAAAACTGTAAGGGGTTAGCCTATCGATTTTTTTGGTCAAAAAATTTTTTGTCGAGATTTTGCAAATTCCGCAATGGAAATCAATTGGTAGGACCATTTCAAGTATTCTTTGTGAATTTCATCCAGAAATATTGAGAATTACGGTTTTTAGGGCCGATTTTCGTTTTTTTGAAAAAACTGTAAGGGGTTAGCCTATCGATTTTTTTGGTCAAAAAATTTTTTGTCGAGATTTTGCAAATTCCGCAATGGAAATCAATTGGTAGGACCATTTCAAGTATTCTTTGTGAATTTCATCCAGAAATATTGAGAATTACGGTTTTTAGGGCCGATTTTCGATTTTTTGAAAAAACTGTAAGGGGTTAGCCTATCGATTTTTTTGGTCAAAAAATTTTTTGTCGAGATTTTGCAAATTCCGCAATGGAAATCAATTGGTAGGACCATTTCAAGTATTCTTTGTGAATTTCATCCAGAAATATTGAGAATTACGGTTTTTAGGGCCGATTTTCGATTTTTTGAAAAAACTGTAAGGGGTTAGCCTATCGATTTTTTTGGTCAAAAAATTTTTTGTCGAGATTTTGCAAATTCCGCAATGGAAATCAATTGGTAGGACCATTTCAAGTATTCTTTGTGAATTTCATCCAGAAATATTGAGAATTACGGTTTTTAGGGCCGATTTTCGATTTTTTGAAAAAACTGTAAGGGGTTAGCCTATCGATTTTTTTGGTCAAAAAATTTTTTGTCGAGATTTTGCAAATTCCGCAATGGAAATCAATTGGTAGGACCATTTCAAGTATTCTTTGTGAATTTCATCCAGAAATATTGAGAATTACGGTTTTTAGGGCCGATTTTCGATTTTTTGAAAAAACTGTAAGGGGTTAGCCTATCGATTTTTTTTGGTCAAAAAATTTTTTGTCGAGATTTTGCAAATTCCGCAATGGAAATCAATTGGTAGGACTATTTCAAGTATTCTTTGTGAATTTCATCCAGAAATATTGAGAATTACGGTTTTTAGGGCCGATTTTCGATTTTTTGAAAAAACTGTAAGGGGTTAGCCTATCGATTTTTTTGAGAATTACGGTTTTTAGGGCCGATTTTAGGGCCGATTTTCGATTTTTTGAAAAAACTGTAAGGGGTTAGCCTATCGATTTTTTTGGTCAAAAAATTTTTTGTCGAGATTTTGCAAATTCCGCAATGGAAATCAATTGGTAGGACCATTTCAAGTATTCTTTGTGAATTTCATCCAGAAATATTGAGAATTACGGTTTTTAGGGCCGATTTTCGATTTTTTGAAAAAACTGTAAGGGGTTAGCCTATCGATTTTTTTGGTCAAAAAATTTTTTGTCGAGATTTTGCAAATTCCGCAATGGAAATCAATTGGTAGGACCATTTCAAGTATTCTTTGTGAATTTCATCCAGAAATATTGAGAATTACGGTTTTTAGGGCCGATTTTCGATTTTTTGAAAAAACTGTAAGGGGTTAGCCTATCGATTTTTTTGGTCAAAAAATTTTTTGTCGAGATTTTGCAAATTCCGCAATGGAAATCAATTGGTAGGACCATTTCAAGTATTCTTTGTGAATTTCATCCAGAAATATTGAGAATTACGGTTTTTAGGGCCGATTTTCGATTTTTTGAAAAAACTGTAAGGGGTTAGCCTATCGATTTTTTTGGTCAAAAAATTTTTTGTCGAGATTTTGCAAATTCCGCAATGGAAATCAATTGGTAGGACCATTTCAAGTATTCTTTGTGAATTTCATCCAGAAATATTGAGAATTACGGTTTTTAGGGCCGATTTTCGATTTTTTGAAAAAACTGTAAGGGGTTAGCCTATCGATTTTTTTGGTCAAAAAATTTTTTGTCGAGATTTTGCAAATTCCGCAATGGAAATCAATTGGTAGGACCATTTCAAGTATTCTTTGTGAATTTCATCCAGAAATATTGAGAATTACGGTTTTTAGGGCCGATTTTCGATTTTTTGAAAAAACTGTAAGGGGTTAGCCTATCGATTTTTTTGGTCAAAAAATTTTTTGTCGAGATTTTGCAAATTCCGCAATGGAAATCAATTGGTAGGACCATTTCAAGTATTATTTGTGAATTTCATCCAGAAATATTGAGAATTACGGTTTTTAGGGCCGATTTTCGATTTTTTGAAAAAACTGTAAGGGGTTAGCCTATCGATTTTTTTGGTCAAAAAATTTTTTGTCGAGATTTTGCAAATTCCGCAATGGAAATCAATTGGTAGGACCATTTCAAGTATTCTTTGTGAATTTCATCCAGAAATATTGAGAATTACGGTTTTTAGGGCCGATTTTCGATTTTTTGAAAAAACTGTAAGGGGTTAGCCTATCGATTTTTTTGGTCAAAAAATTTTTTGTCGAGATTTTGCAAATTCCGCAATGGAAATCAATTGGTAGGACCATTTCAAGTATTCTTTGTGAATTTCATCCAGAAATATTGAGAATTACGGTTTTTAGGGCCGATTTTCGATTTTTTGAAAAAACTGTAAGGGGTTAGCCTATCGATTTTTTTGGTCAAAAAATTTTTTCTCGAGATTTTGCAAATTCCGCAATGGAAATCAATTGGTAGGACCATTTCAAGTATTCTTTGTGAATTTCATCCAGAAATATTGAGAATTACGGTTTTTAGGGCCGATTTTCGATTTTTTGAAAAAACTGTAAGGGGTTAGCCTATCGATTTTTTTGGTCAAAAAATTTTTTGTCGAGATTTTGCAAATTCCGCAATGGAAATCAATTGGTAGGACCATTTCAAGTATTCTTTGTGAATTTCATCCAGAAATATTGAGAATTACGGTTTTTAGGGCCGATTTTCGATTTTTTGAAAAAACTGTAAGGGGTTAGCCTATCGATTTTTTTGGTCAAAAAATTTTTTGTCGAGATTTTGCAAATTCCGCAATGGAAATCAATTGGTAGGACCATTTCAAGTATTCTTTGTGAATTTCATCCAGAAATATTGAGAATTACGGTTTTTAGGGCCGATTTTCGATTTTTTGAAAAAACTGTAAGGGGTTAGCCTATCGATTTTTTTGGTCAAAAAATTTTTTGTCGAGATTTTGCAAATTCCGCAATGGAAATCAATTGGTAGGACCATTTCAAGTATTCTTTGTGAATTTCATCCAGAAATATTGAGAATTACGGTTTTTAGGGCCGATTTTCGATTTTTTGAAAAAACTGTAAGGGGTTAGCCTATCGATTTTTTTGGTCAAAAAATTTTTTGTCGAGATTTTGCAAATTCCGCAATGGAAATCAATTGGTAGGACCATTTCAAGTATTCTTTGTGAATTTCATCCAGAAATATTGAGAATTACGGTTTTTAGGGCCGATTTTCGATTTTTTGAAAAAACTGTAAGGGGTTAGCCTATCGATTTTTTTGGTCAAAAAATTTTTTGTCGAGATTTTGCAAATTCCGCAATGGAAATCAATTGGTAGGACCATTTCAAGTATTCTTTGTGAATTTCATCCAGAAATATTGAGAATTACGGTTTTTAGGGCCGATTTTCGATTTTTTGAAAAAACTGTAAGGGGTTAGCCTATCGATTTTTTTGGTCAAAAAATTTTTTGTCGAGATTTTGCAAATTCCGCAATGGAAATCAATTGGTAGGACCATTTCAAGTATTCTTTGTGAATTTCATCCAGAAATATTGAGAATTACGGTTTTTAGGGCCGATTTTCGATTTTTTGAAAAAACTGTAAGGGGTTAGCCTATCGATTTTTTTGGTCAAAAAATTTTTTGTCGAGATTTTGCAAATTCCGCAATGGAAATCAATTGGTAGGACCATTTCAAGTATTCTTTGTGAATTTCATCCAGAAATATTGAGAATTACGGTTTTTAGGGCCGATTTTCGATTTTTTGAAAAAACTGTAAGGGGTTAGCCTATCGATTTTTTTGGTCAAAAAATTTTTTGTCGAGATTTTGCAAATTCCGCAATGGAAATCAATTGGTAGGACCATTTCAAGTATTCTTTGTGAATTTCATCCAGAAATATTGAGAATTACGGTTTTTAGGGCCGATTTTCGATTTTTTGAAAAAACTGTAAGGGGTTAGCCTATCGATTTTTTTGGTCAAAAAATTTTTTGTCGAGATTTTGCAAATTCCGCAATGGAAATCAATTGGTAGGACCATTTCAAGTATTCTTTGTGAATTTCATCCAGAAATATTGAGAATTACGGTTTTTAGGGCCGATTTTCGATTTTTTGAAAAAACTGTAAGGGGTTAGCCTATCGATTTTTTTGGTCAAAAATTTTTTCTCGAGATTTTGCAAATTCCGCAATGGAAATCAATTGGTAGGACCATTTCAAGTATTCTTTGTGAATTTCATCCAGAAATATTGAGAATTACGGTTTTTAGGGCCGATTTTCGATTTTTTGAAAAAACTGTAAGGGGTTAGCCTATCGATTTTTTTTGGTCAAAAAATTTTTTGTTGAGATTTTGCAAATTCCGCAATGGAAATCAATTGGTAGGACCATTTCAAGTATTCTTTGTGAATTTCATCCAGAAATATTGAGAATTACGGTTTTTAGGGCCGATTTTCGATTTTTTGAAAAAACTGTAAGGGGTTAGCCTATCGATTTTTTTGAGAATTACGGTTTTTAGGGCCGATTTTAGATTTTTTGAAAAAACTGTAAGGGGTTGGCCTATCGATTTTTTTGGTCAAAAAATTTTTTGTCGAGATTTTGCAAATTCCGCAATGGAAATCAATTGGTAGGACCATTTCAAGTATTCTTTGTGAATTTCATCCAGAAATATTGAGAATTACGGTTTTTAGGGCCGATTTTCGATTTTTTGAAAAAACTGTAAGGGGTTAGCCTATCGATTTTTTTGAGAATTACGGCTTTTAGGGCCGATTTTCGATTTTTTGAAAAAACTGTAAGGGGCCAGCCTATCGATTTTTTTGGTCAAAAATTTTTTTCTCGAGATTTTGCAAATTCCGCAATGGATATCAATTGGTAGGACCATTTCAAGTATTCTTTGTGAATTTCATCCAGAAATATTGGTAGGACCATTTCAAGTATTCTTTGTGAATTTCATCCAGAAATATTGAGAATTACGGTTTTTAGGGCCGATTTTCGATTTTTTGAAAAAACTGTAAGGGGTTAGCCTATCGATTTTTTTGGTCAAAAAATTTTTTGTCGAGATTTTGCAAATTCCGCAATGGAAATCAATTGGTAGGACCATTTCAAGTATTCTTTGTGAATTTCATCCAGAAATATTGAGAATTACGGTTTTTAGGGCCGATTTTCGATTTTTTGAAAAAACTGTAAGGGGTTAGCCTATCGATTTTTTTGGTCAAAAAATTTTTTGTCGAGATTTTGCAAATTCCGCAATGGAAATCAATTGGTAGGACCATTTCAAGTATTCTTTGTGAATTTCATCCAGAAATATTGAGAATTACGGTTTTTAGGGCCGATTTTCGATTTTTTGAAAAAACTGTAAGGGGTTAGCCTATCGATTTTTTTGGTCGAGATTTTGCAAATTCCGCAATGGAAATCAATTGGTAGGACCATTTCAAGTATTCTTTGTGAATTTCATCCAGAAATATTGAGAATTACGGTTTTTAGGGCCGATTTTCGATTTTTTGAAAAAACTGTAAGGGGTCAGCCTATCGATTTTTTTGGTCAAAAAATTTTTTGTCGAGATTTTGCAAATTCCGCAATGGAAATCAATTGGTAGGACCATTTCAAGTATTCTTTGTGAATTTCATCCAGAAATATTGAGAATTACGGTTTTTAGGGCCGATTTTCGATTTTTTGAAAAAACTGTAAGGGGTTAGCCTATCGATTTTTTTGGTCAAAAAATTTTTTGTCGAGATTTTGCAAATTCCGCAATGGAAATCAATTGGTAGGACCATTTCAAGTATTCTTTGTGAATTTCATCCAGAAATATTGAGAATTACGGTTTTTAGGGCCGATTTTCGATTTTTTGAAAAAACTGTAAGGGGTTAGCCTATCGATTTTTTTGGTCAAAAAATTTTTTGTCGAGATTTTGCAAATTCCGCAATGGAAATCAATTGGTAGGACCATTTCAAGTATTCTTTGTGAATTTCATCCAGAAATATTGAGAATTACGGTTTTTAGGGCCGATTTTCGATTTTTTGAAAAAACTGTAAGGGGTTAGCCTATCGATTTTTTTGGTCAAAAAATTTTTTGTCGAGATTTTGCAAATTCCGCAATGGAAATCAATTGGTAGGACCATTTCAAGTATTCTTTGTGAATTTCATCCAGAAATATTGAGAATTACGGTTTTTAGGGCCGATTTTCGATTTTTTGAAAAAACTGTAAGGGGTTAGCCTATCGATTTTTTTGGTCAAAAAATTTTTTGTCGAGATTTTGCAAATTCCGCAATGGAAATCAATTGGTAGGACCATTTCAAGTATTCTTTGTGAATTTCATCCAGAAATATTGAGAATTACGGTTTTTAGGGCCGATTTTCGATTTTTTGAAAAAACTGTAAGGGGTTAGCCTATCGATTTTTTTGGTCAAAAAATTTTTTGTCGAGATTTTGCAAATTCCGCAATGGAAATCAATTGGTAGGACCATTTCAAGTATTCTTTGTGAATTTCATCCAGAAATATTGAGAATTACGGTTTTTAGGGCCGATTTTCGATTTTTTGAAAAAACTGTAAGGGGTTAGCCTATCGATTTTTTTGGTCAAAAAATTTTTTGTCGAGATTTTGCAAATTCCGCAATGGAAATCAATTGGTAGGACCATTTCAAGTATTCTTTGTGAATTTCATCCAGAAATATTGAGAATTACGGTTTTTAGGGCCGATTTTCGATTTTTTGAAAAAACTGTAAGGGGTTAGCCTATCGATTTTTTTGGTCAAAAAATTTTTTGTCGAGATTTTGCAAATTCCGCAATGGAAATCAATTGGTAGGACCATTTCAAGTATTCTTTGTGAATTTCATCCAGAAATATTGAGAATTACGGTTTTTAGGGCCGATTTTCGATTTTTTGAAAAAACTGTAAGGGGTTAGCCTATCGATTTTTTTGGTCAAAAAATTTTTTGTCGAGATTTTGCAAATTCCGCAATGGAAATCAATTGGTAGGACCATTTCAAGTATTCTTTGTGAATTTCATCCAGAAATATTGAGAATTACGGTTTTTAGGGCCGATTTTCGATTTTTTGAAAAAACTGTAAGGGGTTAGCCTATCGATTTTTTTGGTCAAAAAATTTTTTGTCGAGATTTTGCAAATTCCGCAATGGAAATCAATTGGTAGGACCATTTCAAGTATTCTTTGTGAATTTCATCCAGAAATATTGAGAATTACGGTTTTTAGGGCCGATTTTCGATTTTTTGAAAAAACTGTAAGGGGTTAGCCTATCGATTTTTTTGGTCAAAAAATTTTTTGTCGAGATTTTGCAAATTCCGCAATGGAAATCAATTGGTAGGACCATTTCAAGTATTCTTTGTGAATTTCATCCAGAAATATTGAGAATTACGGTTTTTAGGGCCGATTTTCGATTTTTTGAAAAAACTGTAAGGGGTTAGCCTATCGATTTTTTTGGTCAAAAAATTTTTTGTCGAGATTTTGCAAATTCCGCAATGGAAATCAATTGGTAGGACCATTTCAAGTATTCTTTGTGAATTTCATCCAGAAATATTGAGAATTACGGTTTTTAGGGCCGATTTTCGATTTTTTGAAAAAACTGTAAGGGGTTAGCCTATCGATTTTTTTGGTCAAAAAATTTTTTGTCGAGATTTTGCAAATTCCGCAATGGAAATCAATTGGTAGGACCATTTCAAGTATTCTTTGTGAATTTCATCCAGAAATATTGAGAATTACGGTTTTTAGGGCCGATTTTCGATTTTTTGAAAAAACTGTAAGGGGTTAGCCTATCGATTTTTTTGGTCTGTCGAGAGCAAATTCCGCAATGGAAATCAATTGGTAGGACCATTTCAAGTATTCTTTGTGAATTTCATCCAGAAATATTGAGAATTACGGTTTTTAGGGCCGATTTTCGATTTTTTGAAAAAACTGTAAGGGGTTAGCCTATCGATTTTTTTGGTCAAAATTTTTTTTGTCGAGATTTTGCAAATTCCGCAATGGAAATCAATTGGTAGGACCATTTCAAGTATTCTTTGTGAATTTCATCCAGAAATATTGAGAATTACGGTTTTTAGGGCCGATTTTCGATTTTTTGAAAAAACTGTAAGGGGTTAGCCTATCGATTTTTTTGGTCAAAAAATTTTTTGTCGAGATTTTGCAAATTCCGCAATGGAAATCAATTGGTAGGACCATTTCAAGTATTCTTTGTGAATTTCATCCAGAAATATTGAGAATTACGGTTTTTAGGGCCGATTTTCGATTTTTTGAAAAAACTGTAAGGGGTTAGCCTATCGATTTTTTTGGTCAAAAAATTTTTTGTCGAGATTTTGCAAATTCCGCAATGGAAATCAATTGGTAGGACCATTTCAAGTATTCTTTGTGAATTTCATCCAGAAATATTGAGAATTACGGTTTTTAGGGCCGATTTTCGATTTTTTGAAAAAACTGTAAGGGGTTAGCCTATCGATTTTTTTGGTCAAAAAATTTTTTGTCGAGATTTTGCAAATTCCGCAATGGAAATCAATTGGTAGGACCATTTCAAGTATTCTTTGTGAATTTCATCCAGAAATATTGAGAATTACGGTTTTTAGGGCCGATTTTCGATTTTTTGAAAAAACTGTAAGGGGTTAGCCTATCGATTTTTTTGGTCAAAAAATTTTTTGTCGAGATTTTGCAAATTCCGCAATGGAAATCAATTGGTAGGACCATTTCAAGTATTCTTTGTGAATTTCATCCAGAAATATTGAGAATTACGGTTTTTAGGGCCGATTTTCGATTTTTTGAAAAAACTGTAAGGGGTTAGCCTATCGATTTTTTTGGTCAAAAATTTTTTGTCGAGATTTTGCAAATTCCGCAATGGAAATCAATTGGTAGGACCATTTCAAGTATTCTTTGTGAATTTCATCCAGAAATATTGAGAATTACGGTTTTTAGGGCCGATTTTCGATTTTTTGAAAAAACTGTAAGGGGTTAGCCTATCGATTTTTTTGGTCAAAAAATTTTTTGTCGAGATTTTGCAAATTCCGCAATGGAAATCAATTGGTAGGACCATTTCAAGTATTCTTTGTGAATTTCATCCAGAAATATTGAGAATTACGGTTTTTAGGGCCGATTTTCGATTTTTTGAAAAAAAAAGCCTATCTGTCGAAGGCAATGGAAATCAATTTAGCCTATCGATTTTTTTGAGAATTACGGTTTTTAGGGCCGATTTTAGATTTTTTGAAAAAACTGTAAGGGGTTAGCCTATCGATTTTTTTGGTCAAAAAATTTTTTGTCGAGATTTTGCAAATTCCGCAATGGAAATCAATTGGTAGGACCATTTCAAGTATTCTTTGTGAATTTCATCCAGAAATATTGAGAATTACGGTTTTTAGGGCCGATTTTCGATTTTTTGAAAAAACTGTAAGGGGTTAGCCTATCGATTTTTTTGAGAATTTTTTAGGGCCGATTTTCGATTTTTTGAAAAAACTGTAAGGGGCCAGCCTATCGATTTTTTTGGTCAAAAATTTTTTTCTCGAGATTTTGCAAATTCCGCAATGGAAATCAATTGGTAGGACCATTTCAAGTATTCTTTGTGAATTTCATCCAGAAATATTGAGAATTACGGTTTTTAGGGGCCGATTTTCGATTTTTTGAAAAAACTGTAAGGGGTATTTAGCCTATCGATTTTTTTGTAAGGGGGTCGAAAAAATTTTTTGTCGAGATTTTGCAAATTCCGCAATGGAAATCAATTGGTAGGACCATTTCAAGTATTCTTTGTGAATTTCATCCAGAAATATTGAGAATTACGGTTTTTAGGGCCGATTTTCGATTTTTTGAAAAAACTGTAAGGGGTTAGCCTATCGATTTTTTTGGTCAAAAAATTTTTTGTCGAGATTTTGCAAATTCCGCAATGGAAATCAATTGGTAGGACCATTTCAAGTATTCTTTGTGAATTTCATCCAGAAATATTGAGAATTACGGTTTTTAGGGCCGATTTTCGATTTTTTGAAAAAACTGTAAGGGGTTAGCCTATCGATTTTTTTGAGAATTACGGTTTTTAGGGCCGATTTTCGATTTTTTGAAAAAAAAAACTGTAAGGGGTCAGACCATTTCAAGTATTCTTTGTGAATTTCATCCAGAAATATTGAGAATTACGGTTTTTAGGGCCGATTTTCGATTTTTTGAAAAAACTGTAAGGGGTTAGCCTATCGATTTTTTTGGTCAAAAAATTCGAGATTTTGTCCGAATTTCAAGTATTCTTTGTGAATCCAGAAATATTGAGAATTACGGTTTTTAGGGCCGATTTTTTCGATCGATTTTTTTGAAAAAACTGTGAAGGGGTTAGCCTATCGATTTTTTTGAGAATTACGGTTTTTAGGGCCGATTTTCGATTTTTTGAAAAAACTGTAAGGGGTTAGCCTATCGATTTTTTTGGTCAAAAATTTTTTTTGTCGAGATTTTGCAAATTCCGCAATGGAAATCAATTGGTAGGACCATTTCAAGTATTCTTTGTGAATTTCATCCAGAAATATTGAGAATTACGGTTTTTAGGGCCGATTTTCGATTTTTTGAAAAAACTGTAAGGGGTTAGCCTATCGATTTTTTTGGTCAAAAAATTTTTTGTCGAGATTTTGCAAATTCCGCAATGGAAATCAATTGGTAGGACCATTTCAAGTATTCTTTGTGAATTTCATCCAGAAATATTGAGAATTACGGTTTTTAGGGCCGATTTTCGATTTTTTGAAAAAACTGTAAGGGGTTAGCCTATCGATTTTTTTGGTCAAAAAATTTTTTGTCGAGATTTTGCAAATTCCGCAATGGAAATCAATTGGTAGGACCATTTCAAGTATTCTTTGTGAATTTCATCCAGAAATATTGAGAATTACGGTTTTTAGGGCCGATTTTCGATTTTTTGAAAAAACTGTAAGGGGTTAGCCTATCGATTTTTTTGGTCAAAAATTTTTTTGTCGAGATTTTGCAAATTCCGCAATGGAAATCAATTGGTAGGACCATTTCAAGTATTCTTTGTGAATTTCATCCAGAAATATTGAGAATTACGGTTTTTAGGGCCGATTTTCGATTTTTTGAAAAAACTGTAAGGGGTTAGCCTATCGATTTTTTTGGTCAAAAATTTTTTTGTCGAGATTTTGCAAATTCCGCAATGGAAATCAATTGGTAGGACCATTTCAAGTATTCTTTGTGAATTTCATCCAGAAATATTGAGAATTACGGTTTTTAGGGCCGATTTTCGATTTTTTGAAAAAACTGTAAGGGGTTAGCCTATCGATTTTTTTGGTCAAAAAATTTTTTGTCGAGATTTTGCAAATTCCGCAATGGAAATCAATTGGTAGGACCATTTCAAGTATTCTTTGTGAATTTCATCCAGAAATATTGAGAATTACGGTTTTTAGGGCCGATTTTCGATTTTTTGAAAAAACTGTAAGGGGTTAGCCTATCGATTTTTTTGGTCAAAAAATTTTTTGTCGAGATTTTGCAAATTCCGCAATGGAAATCAATTGGTAGGACCATTTCAAGTATTCTTTGTGAATTTCATCCAGAAATATTTTACGGTTTTTAGGGCCGATTTTCGATTTTTTGAAAAAACTGTAAGGGGTTAGCCTATCGATTTTTTTGGTCAAAAATTTTTTTGTCGAGATTTTGCAAATTCCGCAATGGAAATCAATTGGTAGGACCATTTCAAGTATTCTTTGTGAATTTCATCCAGAAATATTGAGAATTACGGTTTTTAGGGCCGATTTTCGATTTTTTGAAAAAACTGTAAGGGGTTAGCCTATCGATTTTTTTGGTCAAAAAATTTTTTGTCGAGATTTTGCAAATTCCGCAATGGAAATCAATTGGTAGGACCATTTCAAGTATTCTTTGTGAATTTCATCCAGAAATATTGAGAATTACGGTTTTTAGGGCCGATTTTCGATTTTTTGAAAAAACTGTAAGGGGTTAGCCTATCGATTTTTTTGGTCAAAAAATTTTTTGTCGAGATTTTGCAAATTCCGCAATGGAAATCAATTGGTAGGACCATTTCAAGTATTCTTTGTGAATTTCATCCAGAAATATTGAGAATTACGGTTTTTAGGGCCGATTTTCGATTTTTTGAAAAAACTGTAAGGGGTTAGCCTATCGATTTTTTTGGTCAAAAAATTTTTTGTCGAGATTTTGCAAATTCCGCAATGGAAATCAATTGGTAGGACCATTTCAAGTATTCTTTGTGAATTTCATCCAGAAATATTGAGAATTACGGTTTTTAGGGCCGATTTTCGATTTTTTGAAAAAACTGTAAGGGGTTAGCCTATCGATTTTTTTGGTCAAAAAATTTTTTGTCGAGATTTTGCAAATTCCGCAATGGAAATCAATTGGTAGGACCATTTCAAGTATTCTTTGTGAATTTCATCCAGAAATATTGAGAATTACGGTTTTTAGGGCCGATTTTCGATTTTTTGAAAAAACTGTAAGGGGTTAGCCTATCGATTTTTTTGGTCAAAAAATTTTTTGTCGAGATTTTGCAAATTCCGCAATGGAAATCAATTGGTAGGACCATTTCAAGTATTCTTTGTGAATTTCATCCAGAAATATTGAGAATTACGGTTTTTAGGGCCGATTTTCGATTTTTTGAAAAAACTGTAAGGGGTTAGCCTATCGATTTTTTTGGTCAAAAATTTTTTTGTCGAGATTTTGCAAATTCCGCAATGGAAATCAATTGGTAGGACCATTTCAAGTATTCTTTGTGAATTTCATCCAGAAATATTGAGAATTACGGTTTTTAGGGCCGATTTTCGATTTTTTGAAAAAACTGTAAGGGGTTAGCCTATCGATTTTTTTGGTCAAAAATTTTTTTCTCGAGATTTTGCAAATTCCGCAATGGAAATCAATTGGTAGGACCATTTCAAGTATTCTTTGTGAATTTCATCCAGAAATATTGAGAATTACGGTTTTTAGGGCCGATTTTCGATTTTTTGAAAAAACTGTAAGGGGTTGGCCTATCGATTTTTTTGGTCAAAAAATTTTTTGTCGAGATTTTGCAAATTCCGCAATGGAAATCAATTGGTAGGACCATTTCAAGTATTCTTTGTGAATTTCATCCAGAAATATTGAGAATTACGGTTTTTAGGGCCGATTTTCGATTTTTTGAAAAAACTGTAAGGGGTTAGCCTATCGATGGAAATTTTTTTGAGAATTACGGCTTTTAGGGCCGATTTTCGATTTTTTGAAAAAACTGTAAGGGGCCAGCCTATCGATTTTTTTGGTCAAAAAATTTTTTGTCGAGATTTTGCAAATTCCGCAATGGAAATCAATTGGTAGGACCATTTCAAGTATTCTTTGTGAATTTCATCCAGAAATATTGAGAATTACGGTTTTTAGGGCCGATTTTCGATTTTTTGAAAAAACTGTAAGGGGTTAGCCTATCGATTTTTTTGGTCAAAAAATTTTTTGTCGAGATTTTGCAAATTCCGCAATGGAAATCAATTGGTAGGACCATTTCAAGTATTCTTTGTGAATTTCATCCAGAAATATTGAGAATTACGGTTTTTAGGGCCGATTTTCGATTTTTTGAAAAAACTGTAAGGGGTTAGCCTATCGATTTTTTTGGTCAAAAAATTTTTTGTCGAGATTTTGCAAATTCCGCAATGGAAATCAATTGGTAGGACCATTTCAAGTATTCTTTGTGAATTTCATCCAGAAATATTGAGAATTACGGTTTTTAGGGCCGATTTTCGATTTTTTGAAAAAAAAACTGTAAGGGGTTAGCCTATCGATTTTTTTGAGAATTACGGTTTTTTAGGGCCGATTTTCGATTTTTTGAAAAAACTGTAAGGGGTTAGCCTATCGATTTTTTTGGTCAAAAAATTTTTTGTCGAGATTTTGCAAATTCCGCAATGGAAATCAATTGGTAGGACCATTTCAAGTATTCTTTGTGAATTTCATCCAGAAATATTGAGAATTACGGTTTTTAGGGCCGATTTTCGATTTTTTGAAAAAACTGTAAGGGGTTAGCCTATCGATTTTTTTGGTCAAAAAATTTTTTGTCGAGATTTTGCAAATTCCGCAATGGAAATCAATTGGTAGGACCATTTCAAGTATTCTTTGTGAATTTCATCCAGAAATATTGAGAATTATTTTAGGGCCGATTTTTTGAAAAAACTGTAAGGGGTTAGCCTATCGATTTTTTTGGTCAAAAAATTTTTTGTCGAGATTTTGCAAATTCCGCAATGGAAATCAATTGGTAGGACCATTTCAAGTATTCTTTGTGAATTTCATCCAGAAATATTGAGAATTACGGTTTTTAGGGCCGATTTTCGATTTTTTGAAAAAACTGTAAGGGGTTAGCCTATCGATTTTTTTGGTCAAAAAATTTTTTGTCGAGATTTTGCAAATTCCGCAATGGAAATCAATTGGTAGGACCATTTCAAGTATTCTTTGTGAATTTCATCCAGAAATATTGAGAATTACGGTTTTTAGGGCCGATTTTCGATTTTTTGAAAAAACTGTAAGGGGTTAGCCTATCGATTTTTTTGAGAATTACGGTTTTTAGGGCCGATTTTCGATTTTTTGAAAAAACTGTAAGGGGTCAGCCTATCGATTTTTTTGGTCAAAAATTTTTTTCTCGAGATTTTGCAAATTCCGCAATGGAAATCAATTGGTAGGACCATTTCAAGTATTCTTTGTGAATTTCATCCAGAAATATTGAGAATTACGGTTTTTAGGGCCGATTTTCGATTTTTTGAAAAAACTGTAAGGGGTTAGCCTATCGATTTTTTTGGAGAATTTTACGGCTTTTAGGGCCGATTTTCGATTTTTTGAAAAAACTGTAAGGGGTTAGCCTATCGATTTTTTTGGTCAAAAATTTTTTTTCTCGAGATTTTGCAAATTCCGCAATGGAAATCAATTGGTAGGACCATTTCAAGTATTCTTTGTGAATTTCATCCAGAAATATTGAGAATTACGGTTTTTAGGGCCGATTTTCGATTTTTTGAAAAAACTGTAAGGGGTTAGCCTATCGATTTTTTTGGTCAAAAAATTTTTTGTCGAGATTTTGCAAATTCCGCAATGGAAATCAATTGGTAGGACCATTTCAAGTATTCTTTGTGAATTTCATCCAGTAATATTGAGAATTACGGTTTTTAGGGCCGATTTTCGATTTTTTGAAAAAACTGTAAGGGGTTAGCCTATCGATTTTTTTGGTCAAAAAATTTTTTGTCGAGATTTTGCAAATTCCGCAATGGAAATCAATTGGTAGGACCATTTCAAGTATTCTTTGTGAATTTCATCCAGAAATATTGAGAATTACGGTTTTTAGGGCCGATTTTCGATTTTTTGAAAAAACTGTAAGGGGTTAGCCTATCGATTTTTTTGGTCAAAAAATTTTTTCTCGAGATTTTGCAAATTCCGCAATGGAAATCAATTGGTAGGACCATTTCAAGTATTCTTTGTGAATTTCATCCAGAAATATTGAGAATTACGGTTTTTAGGGCCGATTTTCGATTTTTTGAAAAAACTGTAAGGGGTTAGCCTATCGATTTTTTTGGTCAAAAAATTTTTTGTCGAGATTTTGCAAATTCCGCAATGGAAATCAATTGGTAGGACCATTTCAAGTATTCTTTGTGAATTTCATCCAGAAAAATTGAGAATTACGGTTTTTAGGGCCGATTTTCGATTTTTTGAAAAAACTGTAAGGGGTTAGCCTATCGATTTTTTTGGTCAAAAAATTTTTTGTCGAGATTTTGCAAATTCCGCAATGGAAATCAATTGGTAGGACCATTTCAAGTATTCTTTGTGAATTTCATCCAGAAATATTGAGAATTACGGTTTTTAGGGCCGATTTTCGATTTTTTGAAAAAACTGTAAGGGGTTAGCCTATCGATTTTTTTGGTCAAAAAATTTTTTGTCGAGATTTTGCAAATTCCGCAATGGAAATCAATTGGTAGGACCATTTCAAGTATTCTTTGTGAATTTCATCCAGAAATATTGAGAATTACGGTTTTTAGGGCCGATTTTCGATTTTTTGAAAAAAAAAGCCTAACTGTAAGCAAATTCCGCAATGGTTAGCCTATCGATTTTTATTGAGAATTACGGTTTTTAGGGCCGATTTTAGATTTTTTGAAAAAACTGTAAGGGGTTGGCCTATCGATTTTTTTGGTCAAAAAATTTTTTGTCGAGATTTTGCAAATTCCGCAATGGAAATCAATTGGTAGGACCATTTCAAGTATTCTTTGTGAATTTCATCCAGAAATATTGAGAATTACGGTTTTTAGGGCCGATTTTCGATTTTTTGAAAAAACTGTAAGGGGTTAGCCTATCGATTTTTTTGAGAATTACGGTTTTTAGGGCCGATTTTCGATTTTTTGAAAAAACTGTAAGGGGCCAGCCTATCGATTTTTTTGGTCAAAAATTTTTTTCTCGAGATTTTGCAAATTCCGCAATGGAAATCAATTGGTAGGACCATTTCAAGTATTCTTTGTGAATTTAATCCAGAAATATTGAGAATTACGGTTTTTAGGGCCGATTTTCGATTTTTTGAAAAAACTGTAAGGGGTTAGCCTATCGAATTTTTTTGGTCACTGTAAAGCCTATCGATTTTTTTGTCGAGATTTTGCAAATTCCGCAATGGAAATCAATTGGTAGGACCATTTCAAGTATTCTTTGTGAATTTCATCCAGAAATATTGAGAATTACGGTTTTTTAGGGCCGATTTTCGATTTTTTGAAAAAACTGTAAGGGGTTAGCCTATCGATTTTTTTGGTCAAAAAATTTTTTGTCGAGATTTTGCAAATTCCGCAATGGAAATCAATTGGTAGGACCATTTCAAGTATTCTTTGTGAATTTCATCCAGAAATATTGAGAATTACGGTTTTTAGGGCCGATTTTCGATTTTTTGTCAAAAAAAAAAATTCCGCTGTAAGGGGTTAGCCTATCGATTTTTTTGAGAATTACGGTTTTTAGGGCCGATTTTCGATTTTTTGAAAAAACTGTAAGGGGTCAGCCTATCGATTTTTTTGGTCAAAATTTTTTTTCTCGAGATTTTGCAAATTCCGCAATGGAAATCAATTGGTAGGACCATTTCAAGTATTCTTTGTGAATTTCATCCAGAAATATTGAGAATTACGGTTTTTAGGGCCGATTTTCGATTTTTTGAAAAAACTGTAAGGGGTTAGCCTATCGATTTTTTTGGTCAAAAAATTTTTTGTCGAGATTTTGCAAATTCCGCAATGGAAATCAATTGGTAGGACCATTTCAAGTATTCTTTGTGAATTTCATCCAGAAATATTGAGAATTACGGTTTTTAGGGCCGATTTTCGATTTTTTGAAAAAACTGTAAGGGGTTAGCCTATCGATTTTTTTGGTCAAAAAATTTTTTGTCGAGATTTTGCAAATTCCGCAATGGAAATCAATTGGTAGGACCATTTCAAGTATTCTTTGTGAATTTCATCCAGAAATATTGAGAATTACGGTTTTTAGGGCCGATTTTCGATTTTTTGAAAAAACTGTAAGGGGTTAGCCTATCGATTTTTTTGGTCAAAAAATTTTTTGTCGAGATTTTGCAAATTCCGCAATGGAAATCAATTGGTAGGACCATTTCAAGTATTCTTTGTGAATTTCATCCAGAAATATTGAGAATTACGGTTTTTAGGGCCGATTTTCGATTTTTTGAAAAAACTGTAAGGGGTTAGCCTATCGATTTTTTTGGTCAAAAAATTTTTTGTCGAGATTTTGCAAATTCCGCAATGGAAATCAATTGGTAGGACCATTTCAAGTATTCTTTGTGAATTTCATCCAGAAATATTGAGAATTACGGTTTTTAGGGCCGATTTTCGATTTTTTGAAAAAACTGTAAGGGGTTAGCCTATCGATTTTTTTGGTCAAAAAATTTTTTGTCGAGATTTTGCAAATTCCGCAATGGAAATCAATTGGTAGGACCATTTCAAGTATTCTTTGTGAATTTCATCCAGAAATATTGAGAATTACGGTTTTTAGGGCCCTGATTTATCGATTTTTTGGTCAAAAAATTTTTTGTCGAAAAATTCCGCTGTAATTGGGGACCATTTCAAGTAGCCAGAAATATTGAGAATTATCGATTTTGGATTTTTTGAAAAATCTGTAAGGGGTTAGCCTATCGATTTTTTTGGTCAAAAAATTTTTTGTCGAGATTTTGCAAATTCCGCAATGGAAATCAATTGGTAGGACCATTTCAAGTATTCTTTGTGAATTTCATCCAGAAATATTGAGAATTACGGTTTTTAGGGCCGATTTTCGATTTTTTGAAAAAACTGTAAGGGGTTAGCCTATCGATTTTTTTGGTCAAAAAATTTTTTGTCGAATTTTGCAAATTCCGCAATGGAAATCAATTGGTAGGACCATTTCAAGTATTCTTTGTGAATTTCATCCAGAAATATTGAGAATTACGGTTTTTAGGGCCGATTTTCGATTTTTTGAAAAAACTGTAAGGGGTTAGCCTATCGATTTTTTTGGTCAAAAAATTTTTTGTCGAGATTTTGCAAATTCCGCAATGGAAATCAATTGGTAGGACCATTTCAAGTATTCTTTGTGAATTTCATCCAGAAATATTGAGAATTACGGTTTTTAGGGCCGATTTTCGATTTTTTGAAAAAACTGTAAGGGTTAGCCTATCGATTTTTTTGGTCAAAAAATGAGATTTTGCAAATTCCGCAATGGAAATCAATTGGTAGGACCATTTCAAGTATTCTTTGTGAATTTCATCCAGAAATATTGAGAATTACGGTTTTTAGGGCCGATTTTCGATTTTTTGAAAAAACTGTAAGGGGTTAGCCTATCGATTTTTTTGGTCAAAAAATTTTTTGTCGAGATTTTGCAAATTCCGCAATGGAAATCAATTGGTAGGACCATTTCAAGTATTCTTTGTGAATTTCATCCAGAAATATTGAGAATTACGGATTTTTTTTAGGGCCGATTTTCGATTTTTTGAAAAAACTGTAAGGGGTTAGCCTATCGATTTTTTTGGTCAAAAAATTTTTTGTCGAGATTTTGCAAATTCCGCAAGGGAAATCAATTGGTAGGACCATTTCAAGTATTCTTTGTGAATTTCATCCAGAAATATTGAGAATTACGGTTTTTAGGGCCGATTTTCGATTTTTTGAAAAAACTGTAAATACACGTTCATACTTACTTTTTGTGGTCGTAGGTTTGCTTCGTGACCTAAAAGGGGCTCGAACTCGAGAACACTTGAATCATGTCAGCATATTGTTAGGGACATGTGGACCAACATAACAAATAAGAAAGGTCGGGAATCGAATGTACTACGTCCTCAAAATTTGAAAAGTCACCTTACATTTTGAACGCATTTTGTATAAAATCATCCAAAATTTATCTAAGGTTTTAGCTGAGATTCTTTACAATCTCAGCTTTTGTGGTCCTAGGTGAAATCCGTCCTACTCAGATCGGGCCCAAATCGGCCCAAAAGAATCGCGTCAAGCCAATTTTATCCATTTCGCTGGCCGAGAACCGTTTGTTCGACGCGATTCTTT